>NC_091154.1:45763485-45835985 GCF_040958095.1 Procambarus clarkii
TTTTTCTAATTTTTTTCTGATGAAATGATAAAGCTACCCATTTCATTATGTATGAGGTCAATTTTTTTTTATTGGAGTTAAAATTAACGTAGATATATGACCAAACCTAACCAACCCTACCTAACCTAACCTAACCTATCTTTATATGTTAGGTTTGGTTAGGTAGCCGAAAAAGTTAGGTTAGGTTAGGTTAGGTAGGTTAGGTAGTCGAAAAACAATTAATTCATGAAAACTTGGCTTATTAGGCAAATCGGGCCTTGCATAGTAGGCTGAGAAGTGCGTTCTGGCTACTAGGTACGACATATATATATATATATATATATGTCGTACCTAAGAGCCAGAACGCACTTCTCTGCCTACTATGCAAGCCCCGATTTGCCTATTAAGCCAAGTTTTCATGAATTAATTGTTTTTCGACGACCTAACCTACCTAACTGTCTATACAGTATACCTAGGTCATAAAAGTATTTGTGTGTACGTCTGATAACATACTTTTTGTGAAGGAGGAAATGTATATGTTTACCTCTCAGAATGTTTGGCAATATGTTTATTTGTGATGTGTGTCTATGTAAATATTAACACGTTGTACTGAATGGGGTGAGAATAGCTTGAGCTACCTCATCCCTTTGTGTGTATTTTACCTCAATAAACTTATTTCAATTTCAATTTCAATTTCAACCTACCTAACCTAACCTAACCTAACTTTTTCGGCTACCTAACCTAACCTTACCTATAAAGATAGGTTAGGTTAGGTTAGGTAGGGTTGGTTAGGTTCGGTCATATATCTACGTTAATTTTAATTCCAATAAAAAAAATTTACCTCATACATAATGAAATGGGTAGCTTTATCATTTCATAAGAAAAAAATTAGAGAAAATAAATTAATTCAGGAAAAATTAGCTTATTAGGCAAATCGGGCCTTGCATAGTAGGCTGAGAAGTGCGTTCTGGCTACTAGGTACGACATATATATATATATATATATATATATATATATATATATATATATATATATATATATATATATATATATATATATATATATATATATATATATATATATATATATATATATATATATATATATATACAAAGGAAATAATGACACACAACCATCGCAAAGGTTGGCTGCTCTGATGTTAACACATGAGTGCACAGATTCACTCCATCTGTCACACAGGTGGCTGAGTGGACAGCATGCTGGACTCGTAATCCTGTGGAACGGGGGTTCGATTCCCGGCGCCGGCGAGAAACAAAATGGGCAGAGTTTCTTTCACCCTGATGCCCCCTGTTACCTAGCAGTAAAAAGGTACCTGGGAGTTAGACAGTTGCTACGGGCTGCTTCCTGGGTGTGTGTGTGTGTGTGTGTTGGGGAAAAAAATTATATAAATATAAATTAATAAATAATTTTCGCTCTCATGAAGATTAAACCACACACCAGATATGTGATGGATCACTGTCGCTAACGCTGACCCAATATTGAATTTATGTCACTAACGTTAGCCAATATTTTATCACTGTAACTAACGGTGATCATATATTGGATCAAAGTTACTCCTAATGCCATTAAAGTATAAAATATTTTAGTCAGACACTCTGTAATACTTCAAATAATATTTAAATGAGGATAAAGTATGAAATTTCAAATCAACATTTTTTCACTTATATAGTCATACACAAATTGTATAAACAATCAGAATTATTTAAAAATAATTTTATCATTTTTAAAGACAATATATAATTGCAATAAAATAATGAAAATCTTTCAATGCTTTTTATATATAAGCAAATATTTACATAAATATGTCTATTTCTTTGTAAAATATGATTAATTATAGGGATGGCTCCACATATACTCACACGTTTTAGCCATTTGGTTGCTCCCTAAGCTATATTAATTGAATTTTGACAGTCTACTTGTTGTAGACTTTGTGATATAACCCTGTGTAACAATTCTAGCATGGATACTCTGATCCATTCCTATAATTTTTAATTTTCTTTAATTATAATATTACATTTCTGTAGTGTTTATATTTAGGCATTTATGTATATAAATTTAATTTTGTACATGTATACTATTGTATTCTATTATTCTTAAAAGTTATATTTCATTACTAGCTGAACCCGGCCACGCGTTGCTGCTGAGCCACAGCATACTTTCCCTGTCTCCCAGTCCTCCCTACCATTCCCCCCCCCCCTCCCTCGTTCCCTAGTCCTCCCATCCATTCCTCACTCCCTCGTCCTTTTTTTCTTCTCATCATCCTCCACTCCAGCATCCTCTCGATCGTCCTCCTAACCATTCCCCACTCCACCGTCCCCTCGTCCTCCCCACTATCTCCCACTTCCCCATCCCCTCATCCTCCCTACTATCCCTCACTCCCCTTGTCCTCCCCACCATTCCCCTCATCCCCACCATCCCCTGTCCCTTCGTCCTCCTGCACCATTCCCGCCTCCCCTGTCCCCTTGTCCTCCCCCACTCCCGTCCCCTCGTCCTTCCCAGCATTCCCCACTGCCTCGTCTGATGATCAAATGATCTGATGTTCTCATCAGAAAATTGGGAACATCAAATGATCTGGGGTGAGATTCACGAAGAAGTTATGCAAACACTTACGAACCTGTACATCTTTTCTCAATCTTGGCGGCTTTGTTTACTATTAAACAATTATTAAACAGTTAATGAGCTCCGAAACACCAGGAGGCTGTTTATAACAATAACAACAGTTGATTGGCAAGTTTTCATGCTTGTAAACTGTTTAATAAATGTAACCAAAACCATCAAAGATTGAGGAACGATGTACACGATCGTAATGAACTATACTAACGAAATGAACGGTATGGTAAACAACACAGCTCAATCCCAAGGCAATGTCACACAAAATAATTAAATTAAAATGTAAATAAATCAAAATTGATGAAAATTCAATTTATCAATAAAATTGGAAACACTGAAATGGAATCGTAATATATTTAGTATAGCATGTGTTTTTCTTATATGCAACAGATGGCGCTGTTTAAAAAAAAAACGCGCATTTTCACCTGTCGCAGGGGGAGGCATCTATAACATCAAGTGATCTGATGTTCCCATCACTGAAATATAACAAAAACAGTTAAAAAATTAAATGAAAATACAAAAAAATATAAAAATAAACTATACTCACGAAATGAACGGTATGGTAAACAACACAGCTCAATTCCAACACAATTCACACAAAATAATTAAATCAAAATGAAAATAAATCAAAATCTATGAAAATTCAATTTATCAGTGCAATCAGAAACATTGAAATGGAATTGTAACATATCTAGTATAGCATGTGTGTTGCTCTTACAAGCAACAGATGGCGCTGTTTTTCAAGAAAAGCATAGTTTTACCGGTCACAAGTGTGGCATCTATATTTATGCTTATGAAATGAACAGTATAGTAAACAACACAGCTCAATTCCAACAAAATAGTACACAAAATAATTCACTAAAAAATAAAATAAACCGAAATCTATGAATTAAAATTTATCAATGTAATTGGAAACATTGCAATGGAATTCGTGACATATTTAGTATAGCATACATGTTGCTATTATGTGCAACAGATTGTGCTGTTTTTCAAAACGCATGTTTTTACCTGTCACAGGGGTGGCATCTATATAGTAGGTATATAAAAAGATGCGCCTATTCGAATGCACCGTTGTGTCAAAATTTCAAAGCAATCAGTGAAGAACTTTTGGAGATTACAGTGTGTGTTGCTCTTACGTCCAACATATGGCGCTGTTTTTCAAAGAAAGCATGTTTTTTCCTGTCACAGGTGAGGCATGTGTATAGTAGATATATAAAGAGACGTGCCTATTTGAATGCACTGTTGTGTCAAAATTTCAAAGCAATCGGTAAAGAGGTTTCGAAGATTTCCCTCACATGAAAAACACAGTTTTTCAGAAAAAGCATGTTTTTTTCCTGTCACAGACGTGACATCTATATAGTATGTATATAAAAACCTGCTCGGATGCGAATGGAACGTTGTGTGAAAATTTCAAAGCAATCGGTGAAGAACTTTCGAAGATTAGCGATTTTGAACAAACGAACATTTCTATTTTTATTTATATAGATGAACAAATCAACGAGGGTTCGAACCCTTGTGGATTACTTCATTTGATGCATAATGCTATTGTGATTTCTGAGTGTATATTTCATTATGTTGTTGTCGAGTGTTGAACTGCTAGTTGCAGGAGTAGCGTCCGGCCGTTGACACTAATACCCCCACCACCTGCCTCTGTGACTAATGGAGTGAATGTGTGCTTTCATGTGTTAACATCAGAGTAGCCCAACCAGTAGCCATAGGGGGGTAGAAATACCCCCCCCCCTATCTCTTATATATATACATATATGTATATATATATGCGAAAAATCCACAGAGAAATGTGAAAGGAAGTGAACGTTTCGGCCTGATTAATAAATAATAATAAAAATAAAATGTTTATTCAGAAAAGGTACATACATACAAGAGATTTTACATAATTTGATCGATTTATAGATATAGATAGGGCTAGTACATACAATGCCTAAAGCCACTATTACGCAAAGCATTTCGGGCAGGAAATACATTAATGACTAAAACTTAATACTAATTGAGTATAAAGAATAAAATGTGTTGAGAACAAATAAAAATAAAGATAAAAAAGGGGAAACATGGCTGAAAACGCAGCAGAAATACAATTAGGTCGACAAACAGCGTTGTTTAAGAAAACAGATATGGGCTGACAATAGGGGGTAAGGTAGGTTACAGGGAATTTTTTAGGTAATGCTTCGTTTTTAACTTAAACTGGGTGAGAGAGGTACAGTCTTTAACATGGTTGGGAAGGTCATTCCACATTCTGGGTCCCTTGATTTGTAGAGCATTTCTAATTTGATTAAGTCGTACTCTTGGAATATCAAAACTGAATTTATTTCTGGTGTGGTGCTCATGGGATCTGTTACAACCTTCAATGAAGCTTTTGAGGTCAGGATTGGCATTACAGTTCAGCGTTTCATATATGTATAATACACATGAGAGAATGTGCAGTGACTTAATATTTAACATATTCAGAGATTTGAGTAGGGGTACCGAGTGATGTCTGGGGCCAGAGTTGGATATTGTCCTAATAGCAGCTTTGTGTTGAGTAATTAGAGGACGTAAATGATTTTGGGTAGTAGACTCCAAGCACAAATACCATAGTTGAGATATGGATAGATGAGGAAGTAATAGAGCGTCACCAGGGCATGGCGGGGTACATAATATCTGATCTTAGAAAGAATGCCAACAGTTTTTGAAACTTTTTTTGATATATTTAGAATGTGTCCCTGGAAATTCAGCTTGTGGACAATGAGAACGCCAAGGAATTTGCCATCTAATTTGTTACAAATTTGGGTATTGTTTATTCTGAGATGTATTTGATTAGAGGATTTATTGCCAAACAGAATATAGAAAGGGGGCCTCGTAGCCTGGTGGGGGGGCCTCGTAGCCTGGTGGATAGCGCGCAGGACTCGTAATTCTGTGGCGCGGGTTCGATTCCCGCACGAGGCAGAAACAAACGGACAAAGTGTCTTTCACCCTGAATGCCCCTGTTACCTAGCAGTAAATAGGTACCTGGGAGTTAAGTCAGCTGTCACGGGCTGCTTCCTGGGTGTGGAGGCCTGGTCGAGGACCGGGCCGCGGGGACACTAAAGCCCCGAAATCATCTCAAGATAACCTCAAGAAAGTTTTGTCAATATTAAGGGTGAGTTTGTTGGCTGTTAGCCAAAGATGGACTTTATTTAGCTCAGTATTTACTGGTGCATTTAGAGCAAGGGGGTCAGGACTGGAGTAAATGAAGGTTGTGTCGTCAGCAAATAGAATTGGTTTGAGGTGTTGGGAGGCATTTGGAAGGTCATTAATGTAGATGAGAAAGAGGAGAGGGCCAAGTATGCTGTCCTGAGGAACACCGATGTTGATGGGTAGGGTGGGAGAAATTGAATTATTCACAGAAACATACTGGAGCCTGTCAGTAAGGTAAGATTTGAGGTATTGCAGGGAGTGTCCTCTGACCCCATAATGACGTAATTTAAGAAGAAGGTTTTGGTGGTTGACAGTGTCAAAAGCCTTACGCAGGTCCACAAATAACCCAACAGGGAACTCATTTTTATCAAGAGCTGCATGAATCAAGTTAATCATACTAATAAGTGCATCGTTAGTGCTTTTTTTGGGTCTGAAGCCATATTGACAAGAGCTAAGTATATACTGTTTGGTTAGATAGGAGTAAAGCTGCTTGTAGATTAGTTTTTCAAATATTTTTGACAAGTTAGGCAGGATTGATATAGGTCTGTAGTTGTTAACATCTGTAAAATCACCACATTTGTGGACAGGGGTTACTCTCGCTTTTTTTAGAATATCTGGAAAGGTTTGGAGTTCAAGTGACTTGTTGAAGAGCAATGCAATAGCAGGGGCTAAAGATCTGGAGGCTTTTTTGTAAAATAAAGTTGGTATCTCCTCAAGGGCACTAGACTTGGTTTTAAGGGAAAGGATTATCTCATTAACGTCAGTGGAATTAGTAGGCTTTTGGTACAGAGACTATGGATAGTTACCTGTAAGATAGTCCTTAACATCAGTACTGGAAGATGGAATATCATTTGCAAGGGATGACCCAATGGAAGAGAAGAACCTATTGAACTCAATAGCAGAATCAGATGCTGAAAGCTGACCATCGTTATTGGACAGGAGTGTTGGTTTGTTATTTAGAATCTTCTTAGATCCCAATATTTGTGAAATTGTGCTCCAAGTTTTTTTTAATGTTGCTCTTTATTTGGGTAAATTTATCCTCGTAGTATTCAGTTTTGGCTCGTCTAATTATTTTAGATAGCAATAACGAGTAATTCTTTGAGAATTCTTTGGAGACGGTTCTTAACCTATGCTTCTTCTCAAGGTCATTTTTTTATTAATGGATTTAAGTATTCCCTTTGTAAGCCAAGGATTGTTAAGCCTTTTGGTTGTGACTTGTTTCGTAAGCATAGGACAGTGGGTGTTATAAAGGCTGAGAGTTTTTTGAAGAAAAGATTGCACTGCTAGGTTGATGTCCTCTATGTTACCTAACTCGGACTCCCAGTTGACATTATCAGCAGCAGTTATAAAATTGTCTATAGCAGTTTCATTGTGCAGCCTAAAGCTTAACTCCCTTGTCTCTAGAGGTGGTTTGTTAATGTTTGTTAAGAGAAATGTGGGGTAATGGTCTGTAGTACTATCGGTGATTATACCTGAAGTAAGATGAGAGGTTATGTTGGTCCAGATGTGATCTAGAGTCGTGGCAGTACTATCAGTGATTCTAGTAGGTCTAGTGATTAAGGGTATGAGGAAGCAGGAATTCATACAGTTGAGGAAGCTAACAGCAGTAGGGTGTTCAGGCTCGCTGAGGTCAATATTAAAGTCCCCTGCGATAATTAGATGGTTTTTGTTCAGTCTGTTATCTAGTATTAAATTTCTAAGGTTGAGTTGAATTCGGACACATCAGTGTTAGGAATTCTATAGACTGCACCCACAGACAGGACAGACTCGGCACCCTTGACTCTGAAACTGGCGAAGATATACTCTCCACAACAGTCTCTAGTTCTAATTACTTTTAAGCATGTTAGTTCTTGGTGGTAGTAAAGAGCAGTACCACCACCTCTCTGAAATTGACGACAGTTGTGAATTGCCGAGTAGTTAGGCATGTTAAAGAGTTGAGTACTATCCTCTTTCAACCACGTTTCAGTACGTATAATAAAAGAGAATTTGTTGTCAATAGTTTCAATCAAGGCACTAACATCATCGAAGTGTTTACCTAGGGATCTAACGTTCAAGTTGATAACAGAGATATTGCGATTATGTGTTAATACATTGTTTACATCATGTGCTGTAAAATATCTGCAATTTTGATCATTAAAGTGATGATTGTCATAGATAGTGGATAAGAGGTTTAGTTCTGGGTCTATACTTGTCTGCATAAAAAGGCTGGTTGTAGGAAAACAAGGCAAGAATGGGAAGTACAAAATAGAATTTTGATATAAAAGGGGGAAAAATATATAAACAAGACTATACAATACAAACACAAATGAACAAAAAAAGAAAAATGAGGTAGATTGCTTACAAGTACTCTCAGGTACACTGTAAGTAATAATTTGCATTTTGAAACACAGGCAAAGCCAGGGGTACAATGGAGTAAGGGAGTATGGCGAGGCTAGACAAACTAGGTAATAAATGAAATCAAAGAAAAAAGTTGAATAATAAACATAGGCAAATTTAAGCTAATGATTAATAACTATAAATAGTTTATTTATGACTGTATAATTAATAAGACCTAAAGAAATATTAAGGAACTCAATTAATTAAGTCCAATAAATGACTAGTAAAGAGTAAATTAAAAATTAAATTAAAAAGTGAAACAAGGAGACTTAGCTAGGATACCTAGCCCGCACTAGGTGACAAGGGGGTTAATTAAGTTGATTTATTGAGAGTGATAATAAGGTGAGACAAACCACATTGGGAATGGAAAGTGTTGAGGTTCTCCTCATTAGCAATTGTAAACATTTTACCTCCTGAAGTCTTTCTCACTTTAATCAAGCCATCTCTAACGAAGTATTGATGAATTGCATATGGGTTTTGATGACGGATTTGCCGCAGGCGGTAGAGGAGTTGCTGTCTTTTTCTAGTCAATCACTCGTTGATGTATAATCCCTTCTGTTGGGATGCAGCTGTCCGGACAAGATAAGATTTCATGGACTGGGAAGTCAGCTTCAGGCGAATTTTCCGTTGGTTTTGTCCTGATGGATTCTTTTTGCCTATTCTGTAGGCAGCAATAATGTCTGTTTTGTTTAGAGTGACCTGCAATTCGTTTTTTATGAGAGCCTGAACTATTTCAATACACTTTTCACCTTCACGTTCACAGGAGGGTTATTTCTTGTTGTTGATGTTGGAGATTTGCGCGGTTCGCTAGATTCTCATTTTGAAGATTCAAGATGATAGCATTTTGAGACTCAAGGACTAGGCACAACTTTTTGAACCACTGATTCTCGGTCCAGTTAGGGAAATCCGGTGAGGGACCGGAAGCTCGCTTGAATTGCGTAAACTGGGATGTTAGCATGGTAATGGGAGAGGATTGAGAGGACACCGCTCCCTGGCATATGGGATGGAGGGGAAGGCAGCACCACCGCCACAGGCCACAGAGCTTCCAGAGGGAGAAATACGATGGCTGTTGGTGTTAGTCGGGATAGATGCCTTGTTAGGGGCTTTGTTGCTCATATTTACCTGCACAGTCCTGTTCCTGGGAGACATGATAGGCCGAGAATGGGCTGGAGTATATGTTGTGGCGGAAACTTGCGTCAGGCAGCGCGGTGGCTTGCAGAGGCGGCAGCATGGACTGGTTCTCGCAGCCGTAGAGGAATGTTTTGAAATTTGTTTGAGATGAAATGAGTGGATTTGGGTTGGTTATCTTGATTGTGCTATAACATGCTTGAACTCCCTGTACTTAGCAGCCTGTGGGTGGTGGTCTACATCATCTGGCGGTAGAATGAGGGCTGAAATACAACTTAGAGTGAGGAGCGTAGCGTGCACTCAACAGCGTGAGGCGGGGTAGTCCACTTCCATTAAAGCCGTTGTCAACACCAAACTGACTAGAGGAGAGAGAGGAAGGGTACAGGCTAACACCTGGAACCTGACCAACCCATCTCTAGGGAAAGAATTAACCAGAAACAGGTGTAGCTTAGAATGGTCAAAAAGGATCAAGCGGTCAGAGAATAAGGATGAAAGATTAAAGAAAAACCTCATGAAACACGATATATGAATATAAAATTGTAATGAGACATTGTAACCTTCCCTATCAGAGTTTTTTCTTAAACTGTTGGGCAATATTGTTACTTAAAAATGGATCAAGTTTGTACATACCAGTACTAACATTAATCACAGTGCTTGATAAAGGTGCACTTATTCCAGTTGTCAATCTCTCGCACAAAACCTACCGTTTCAGGGCAGGTGATAGATTGTCTCTGGCTACGATTGTGGAAAATACGGGAATTTTTCAGTATCAAAGCCAGGAGGAGATGCCAGCCACCACAGCACAATGTAGTGCACTTAATGTTACAGATAATATTACACAGGAGAAATAAAAGACCGAGACAGGGAAAAGTAGTAATACTCAGGAAGTGGATAAGTTAATCTCAGCTCTGGATTTGCAACATGTGCAACATTTAGATAGGAAACTTTTGAGAGAGATTTTACGTAAATTCCCTAGACTGTTTGCAACAGAAGACGATCAAATCGGGCTTCTGGATAGGATCGAGCATGTTATTCCTACAGGTGATCATCCTCCTATTTACACTCGTCAATGGAGGCTTCCGGAACGGGCAAAGGAAGTAATTAGGGATGAGTGTCAGAAGATGTTGAGGCAGAATGTGATAGAGCCTAGTATGTTACCATGGTTGTCGCCAGTGGTGTTGGTACGTAAACCGGATGGTAGTTATACGTTTTGTGTTGACTACTGGAAGATCAATGAAATTACTAAAGGTGATGTGTACCCTTTGCCACGGATACAGGAAATAATAGATCAGTTAGGGGCAGCAAAGTACTTTTCCACTCTGGATGCCAAATCTGCGTATTGGTCCATTCCAGTCGCTGAGGCGGATAGAGAGAAGATGGCTTTCTCTGATGGGGTTCATACTTATCAATTCAAGCGGATGTCTTTCGGGTTAAAGACAACCCCTTCATCATTTCAGAGGGCAATTAATTATATCCTCAGTCCAGTCTTGGAAAGGCACTCATTAGCGTACCTGGATGATGTGGTTATCTACTCCAGGACGTTTGATGAGCACTTACAAGATTTGACCGAGACGTTGACATTGTTAGATAAGGCGGGTTTCAAACTCAATGTTGGGAAATGCACTCTGGCATCTCAGAAATTCAAGTTTCTGGGATTCCAGGTGAGTACAAATGGTATCCGACCTGACCCCGACTCCTGTCGCGCCATTGCTGACATGCCAACACCAAAGACAGCAAGGAATGTTCGAAGATTTCTCGGGGCAACCGGGTATTTCCGACGCCACATTGAGGGTTTTGCAAGTACAACAGCACCTTTAACTGAGCTCACTAAGAAAAACGTTAAATTCATTTGAAAACCTGAGCATAATAACGCTTATGCAAAATTAAAAAGTCAACTCATTACCACCCCAGTCTTGGCAGTACCTAATTTTGATAAGGAGTGGGAAGTACACACTGACGCCAGTGGCATAGCAATTGGTGGGTGCTTAATGCAACGCGATAATGACAATCTTCCTCACCCAGTAGCATATTTTAGTAGGAAGGTTAAGGCCCGGTCCGGAGGTCCGCTATTCTGCAACGGATAGGGAAGCTTTGGCTGTAGTAGAAAGTGTCAGGTACTTTGAACCGTATCTTTTCCAACGTCACTTTGTCATTTATACAGATCACAGGGCGTTGACTCATATTTTTAAGAAAAGAACTAAGTGCCCTCGCATGTCCCGTTGGTCTCATGAACTAGCTGCTCACTCATTCCAAATACTTTACAAGCCTGGGCCATCACATGTTGTACCAGACACTTTGAGTAGAAACATTGTTACAATTAACGTAAACCTTAATATTGAATATATTTCCAGTGAAAAGATGCGAGAATTCCAGATGAACGAACCAAGGTGGAAGGAAATTATTGAACATTTGGATGGAGGAAAATATCCGTCGAAGAAACGTAATTTAGCAATTCATGATTTTGAAATGAGGGATGGGGTCTTATTTTATGTAAAGGGACAGAAGGATCATGCAGTTTTTCAGTTGGTTATCCCAGATGTATTGAAAAAGTCGGCGTTGAGACTCGCACATTCGTCTAAGATTGCAGGTCATCCGGGGATTTTTAAAACTCACATGAAAGCCAAGTCACTCTTTTTCGTCCCCGGTATGTTAACAGAGGTCATTAACTTCGTTAAGTCCTATGGTCACTGCCAAAGGAGGAAAGGTACCCTTAAGGTACATGCTCCATTGCAGGAGTTCCCAGAAATTTTTTAACCATAAGATCGGGTGGGGGCTGATCTGATTGATCTGCATCACAGTCATTCAGGAAATCGTTACGTATTGGTGTTGGTAGACCACCTTTCCAGGTACACCACACTGATTGCATTGCATCAGAAAGATTCTCGAACTGTTGCAAAGGCGTTCTTAAATAGGTTCGTCACTGTATTCGGCCCCCCTAAAGTGTTAGTTTCTGACCGAGGTCAGGAATTTAATGGAAATATTTTTAGAGAAGTATGTAAAATTGTAGAAACCACCTCAGCATTCACTACGGCTTATCACCCTTAGGCTAACGGTATGACAGAACGGACGAACTGGTCAGTTAAAGATATGCTTGCAATTCTTGCAGAGTATGATGCAAATTCGTGGGACGAACACCTGCCCTATGTCCAGCTGGCTCTGAACACTGCCATCCATCAGTCCACTAACACCCAACCTCTTTTGCTGTTCACAGGTCATTCGTGTAATTTCCCATCAGGTCTGCTTAACAGACATAACATTGTATATGGGGAAGATTACCCATCAGAAGTTTTAAATAAGATGAAAAATGCATGGAGAATTGCAGCTAGGGTTTCCAAGACAGCACGAGACCGCTATGCTCAGCATTATGACAAGAAGGTACGACCTCTTGAGTTGAAAGTCGGGAGTCTTGTGTTGAGAGTTAATGAGGCGGCTCCTGCCAATCAAAGTAGGAAACTTGCACCTAGATGGCGTGGCCCTTATCGAGTAATTGAAAGAAAAGGTCCGGTTAATTTTGTTATTAAAGGTATTTTTGAAGACCAAGTTGAGAGAACGATTCATATTAATAAGTTAAAACCTTATCACGCGAGGAAGGAACTGGAGCTACCTTCAGCAAGTCTAATTCTTGACCTGTCTAATGATCCAAGTGCCGAGTCAGATGATGAGGATGACCTTCTGTCAGATCTCATCAGTAGTCAAGTTCAAGCTGGTCACCCCATGGTAACAAGGTCGCGAGCTGTACAGTGAATTATTAGTGAACCCCCCCTAGTCAGGTTTAGTAAAATTCATAATATTTATCCTGTAGAGGCAATGGTGTGTATCTACTGATGTACATGACTCAGGTAGCATACTTGCCTTGCTCTGGGGTTTTCCAACTTCCTACACCTTAGAGTAATATCCATGCTTCCGCCATTTGTTGTTGTTTGTCTTTCTCAGGTCTGATGGTACACCAGTTCCAGCCTCCCAGTCACACGTGAACAAAAGGATTGAGATCAGCAAGTCTGGGGATGACCCACCTGGCTGATAAAATCGGGGTCTGAGGCATGTTACTTAAAGTTCTCCCCCTTGTACCCGGTAACTCGTCAATTGGTTATCCGGAAGGGGTCACCTGGCCGACACCTCACGTCACTAACGAGGTTATCCTAGTCCAGCTATGCTGTTTTCGTCGAGCAGAGTCCAGTCAACGTCATATCACGGTGGGCAAGCTGTCTCAAGGTCACCAACCAAGCCCACCAGCTGCGTAGTCAAGACTGCGGGAAAACCGGAAGTGGAAGACGAGTGGTCTACAAAGAAAAACGCTAATTGCAACGACTTGTCAGCTCTCTCAAAACCTGCGGTTGCGTCGTCTGTGGAAACCAAAATGCAACGCAGTGGCCTCGGGTACGAACAGCATTACCCCTACAGAGTGCTTGCGGAATCGCCAGATGAGGTATAACCCTGTACTTTGGCCCAAGCTCAGCTGCACGAGGGGTTGCACGGAAGGTGTACCGGCCCAGTAGTACCGGGATTACAAGTAAACGCCGGTAGATGACGTCGCCCAGGAGCTGAGGCAGGGCCCACCTGTCACGTCACCATGCCATCCTCTTCAACGCCACTCGAAACTTACTACCAACGTGAGACATCGTGACACGTCGAAGCTGTGGTCTACTGTGGCAGCCATGGTTAACAACAATCCATCATGACTGGGAGCGATAAGAAGAAGTGAACCCGGGTTCCTGTTAGCGGGGTCTACCTGAGCTGACAGCCGCAAGCTGTCACTCGTCAGGTGCGGGTAGTACGAGACCCCTGTACTGTCCGTAGTTGGCCGGGGTCGGAAATGGAACTTCCAGACGACCAGGATCTTCAAGCAGCATGAGGTAGTCGCCGGAATCTACAGCAACGAAATGTCACCAGGAGAGAACTATAGAACTTCTTAATAGAAAAGTTTCATATAAAATAAATGATATTAATATTAATATAGTAAACGGTGTTAACTCGGAACAGTTAGTTCAACTTTTAATTTTCCATCTGATAGTAAAACACCTACACACATTCGGAAAGTTCTCTGGAACAGTATTAAATGTTGAAAACTAGAACTAGTGAAATAGAGAAATAAATCTAGAAAGTGAAAATCTAGAAAATTGTTACTAGAAAATTACCCCTGTCTATAGATAAGTTGTTTGAGAACCATCTAGTAGGTCTCTAGAAACGTGGATCAGTGGAAAACTTTATCTAGATTTTTTTCTAGATCCTAGAAATTGATATATATATATATATATATATATATATATATATATATATATATATATATATATATCAATTTCTAGGATCTAGAAAAAATCTAGATAAAGTTTCCCACTGATCCACGTTTCTATATATATATATATATATATAGAAACGTAGATCAATATTATATATATATATATATATATATATATATATATATATATATATATATATATATATATATATATATATATATATATATATATATGTATATATATATATATATATATATATATATATATATATATATACATATATATAGGTATATATACATATATATATATATTGTTACGATAATCTCCTTCAAGAGAGATTTGGCCTGCTCTTTCCTATCGTCATGTTGCTTCAGTACATCTACAACATCTAGATACTACAATCAAGTGTAGTACATATTGAGTAAAATACGTTCCTGCCAGGCGCCAACCCGTTCTCGCAAATTCGTAAAGTCAATATTGACTTATTAACTACGTGCATAGGTGACATACTTAACATAATAGATACCCCTAAAAAGATTCATAGAAAACACCGACCTTACCTAACCTTGTTAGTATCTTAAGATAAGCATCTTATAACTTCGTAATTACACTTATTACTTAACCTATAACTATTATAGGTTAGGTAATAATTGTAATTACGAAGCAATAAGATGCTTATCTTAAGATACTAACAAGGTTAGGTAAGGTCGGTGTTTTCTATGAATCTTTTTAAGGGTATCTATTATGTTAAGTATGTCACCTATGCACATATTTAATAAGTCAATATTGACTTATTAAATTTGCGAGAACGGGTTGAGGTGTTCGGCAGTCCTCCTAATGGCTGGTGTCAATGCCAATCACATTTACAAAAAAAAAGTTGACTGCATGGCTGTTGCCTCCTGTGGTAAAGTAAGGGAAAACACGCAAAACAAATCGTATGAACAATGAAACTATAATTAACTTGAAAACAAATATGAACAAAGATAATCCCTTGGCTATGTACAGTGCAATTAAACAATTTTATAAAGTAAAAAAATAACAAAATAAAACAGTGGTTACGTTACTCTACAATGAATAAGACAAAAAATGAATTAACAGGTGCTGAGAATATTTGCTGGCTAAACACATCCACTATTACACAGAGCGTATCTTAGATAGGTGTGTAAGAGCACAGAATATTCTATATCCAATGGCTCGTGCACGCTCAGTCATCGGCTATGTAGATGGCGCTGAAGTGGAGTGCAGACGACGGTTCATCAATGGGACGCGTGCTGGCTGGAAGTGGTGGTTTGGTGATCAACGAAGGTGGAGTGGTGACAGCGAGGAGGAGGGGAGGTGGAGAGCGAGTGTCAGATACATATGCGCCTGCAACCCGTTCTCGCAAATTTAATAAGTCAATATTGACTTATTAAATATGTGCATAGGTGACATACTTAACATAATAGATACCCTTAAAAAGATTCATAGAAAACACCGACCTTACCTAACCTTGTTAGTATCTTAAGATAAGCATCTTATTGCTTCGTAATTACAATTATTACCTAACCTATAATAGTTATAGGTTAAGTAATAAGTGTAATTACGAAGTTATAAGATGCTTATCTTAAGATACTAACAAGGTTAGGTAAGGTCGGTGTTTTCTATGAATCTTTTTAGGGGTATCTATTATGTTAAGTATGTCACCTATGCACGTAGTTAATAAGTCAATATTGACTTTACGAATTTGCGAGAACGGGTTGAACACCTACACTTCTTTTTTTCCATCACATTTAATGGGGGCCTGTCCTAGGAGCCTCACTCAGGTACTGATGCTAGAACATCAATTTGTGGTAAGTGTACTTGGCTTTGATACAGTTGCTTCTCAATATTTTCATAACTTTTAATATTTATATGGTGCTGTGTATTTTGTGCATTCCGAGCGTAACATATTGTGAGTGTTGGATAACTGTGGATTACGTGGTGACTGGAGGCCTCAGTCATTCTCTTAATTTTTTTTTTTTTTTACATGCAAGCATGCAAGGTAAAGACAATAAATACAATAAAATATCACAGAAAACAAAACAAACAAAATAAGAAGCCACCGGCCAGAAGGACCGACAGCACAGGACAACAATAAGCAAAAATGGAGGAACGCATGAGAAACACAGCATACATCAAGACAAAATATAAAACAATAACAATAACAAACAAGTAAATAATGTAAGCAAATAAACAAAACTTAGGAACAATATAAAACAAAACAAACAAGCACCGGCCGGAAGGACCGACAACAAAACACATCATAATGTATAAAATGAAACATAACACAAGACAATGCACACACAAACAAACCATAAATATAAACAAAAGGAAAAATAAAAAGAAAATACAATACAACATGGTAATACATGAAGAGAATACACAGGGGAAAGTGACAACACAAATTCAAATACATAAAGAAGAACACATTCTGCAAAACACCGGCCCATCCACAAACAAAGGGGGAGGCACGGACACAGAAGACAGTAGGGCAAACAAAACACCAGAGGAGCACACAACACTACAAATAGCAAAAAAAAAAAAAAACAGGAAATCAGCGGACATACTTGCCCGGGAAGAAGACCCGTGGGAACCGCACATTGAATGCCTCCCAACGCAACCACCCCCAAGGGTCTCGTTCACCCACCGGGGACGCCATGTCATCCGGAACCCTAGCAACAAGCACCCGCAAGCAGGGGACCCAAATGGTATCACTTCTGTCGCGAGTAACTGCCACAATCCCCCACAACATGGGAACACCCCCACCATGAAATTCCCTCGGCTCGTCATTCAGCAGTAACTCAACAATCGCCGACCAGTGACCCGGCGGCATCACCGACGCCGGCAACACATCCCCCAGGTCCCCAACACGTACCCTCACAGGAGGGGGCCGGATATAGGACACCACCACCGGGGCATCACCGACGCCGGCAACACGTCCCCCAGGTCCCCAACACATACCCTCACAGGAGGGGGCCGGACATAGGATACCACCACCGGGGCATCACCGACGCCGGCAACACGTCCCCCAGGTCCCCAACACGTACCCTCACAGGAGGGGGCCAGACAAAGGACACCACCACCAGCGGCCACGGGCACACTACCAGACGACTGCAGGGAACCAGGGCGGCGCGCATCCTTCCATAATGTCACAACCAGGCCACGCCCAGCACCAGCAACCATACCATCCCTGGGAGTGGAAGCCACCACCTCCTCCCACTGCGGAGAGTCCCCAGGCGGAGAAGGAACAGAAGGCACCCCCGAGACCTGGGCACCCGCATCAGCAGGCACATGAACCTCTGCCACCACCAACCGTGGAGATAGCGACACATCCGTCAACTCCCAAGGACCCACAGTCACCGAATTACCCAACATCGGCCCAGGCAGACGACAAACGCCTGGAACGCTTGGGCTCCGACCGGAGATCGTCAGAGCCGGAAGCGGACCCAGAAACACAGGTCCCACCAGCCGGACGAACCGACGCCCGACGCAGAACGGCAGCAGCCTCTACCACAGGGGGAACTGGCCCACACACAGCAGGAGGCACCGCAGCCACCCCAGCACCCAGCACATCCGGGACCCGAGGCGAGAACACAGGGCCAGGCGCAGCAGCCGAAGACAAGGGAGAAGATGGTGGCGCTTCACAGCGATCACCAGGAAGGCCTTCAGGAGCAGTGGAGACAGCGACAGGAGCACATAGACCATCCGACAGCACTGCAAAACCCGGAGGAGAGTCTGCAACAACCGTAGGAACGTCCGGCAATGTATGGGGAGCCGCATCTGCTAACTGAACGCTCACCTCCTCATCCCTGGAGACCTCCTCCAGAGGGAGCGGCGGGAAATCCTATTCCCGGAACAAG
Source organism: Procambarus clarkii (assembly GCF_040958095.1). NCBI lineage: Eukaryota > Metazoa > Arthropoda > Malacostraca > Decapoda > Cambaridae > Procambarus > Procambarus clarkii. Next base: position 45,781,886 of record NC_091154.1, read on the forward strand.
TTGACCGGAGCAACCTGATCCGCAGTGCATCCGGCAGCCTGGTGCCCCAACATGCCACACCGGAAACAAGTACAGGGTTGCTGGGCATAATACACCCGCACTTATTACCCTAAAAGTCGGACAGAGGATGGAATGTCCAACCTCAGGCACATCCTGAGAGTACGAATGTTTGTCTTCACTCCCGCATATTTTCCAGAAGATAGCTTGTGCATCCTCACACTGACAACGGAGCCAAATCTCTGGAAGAAACGCCGGAGAAGGGATTCAGGGAATTCCATGGGGGCCCCATGGACACTCACATACGTCACGGCACCCTCCGATCAGAAATGGCCACAAAACCAGTACCATCCAACAACTTCAAGGTACAGCCCTCGTACCGCCGGAGAAAGTCACGGTATGTCTCCTCACCCACAAACTTGATGATTACCCGGCGAGCAGTCACCAGCTCAACCCCGTAGATCTCCACGACTGGGACATGTAGCACGTCACACATGACCTGGTCTACGAGAGGATACCCTGCACGGCAGGTAAACTCCAACCCCACAGAGTTTACCTTCACGACAGCGGGAAGATGGCCGCTCATCGCAAAAGCGCCACGTCAACACCAGTCAGGGACAGCAGGGAGGGAAGAGACACCCACATACCCCCTGCCGGCGAAAGCAGCAACCGCCCCAAACTGCCGGAGTGGTCAGATGACACGTCCTCACCCTACGGCAGCTCAGGTTGGACTCTCATCATTCTCTTAATTGGTCGTCCATCCCTCAGTGTTATTACTCGTGTATTCCACCTTTTTCGTCCCTAGAATATTTCTCAAATTCAGACAGATCATCATTTTGGTACCCTGGTACTTTGGTTTGTCTTCGGGCCACGCACCCTATCTTCTGCAATCCGACCAAAGGAGGATACAGAGGGCCATAGTTCCTCTAAAACGGACTACGCTGTTGAGTTGGGACCTCAACAGCAGTTCTCATCACCAGTTGACACTCGCACCCCCTACACGTCGGTCAGAGATGATGATATTTACTCAGGTAGGGAATTGGCTTTCTTTTTCAGAGCACAAAGAACGCTAATTCTGTATCATATAATTAAGTAGGAAACCCCTTGCTTCTGTCCTATAGAGACCCGGCAAGGTATCCCTACATTCTTGGACTACCCTTTCACTTCTGAAACAATTAAAAGTTTCATTTGTTTTAGAAACTATCGGTTTCATTTATTTAGTAGGATTTTCTTGCCCTTGTTCTCTTGAGTACCGGGTACAAGATTTCCTGCGATTTTGATTGACTAATTGCAGGCGATGAGTCACAATAACGTGGCTGAAGTATGTTGACCAGACCACACACTAGAAATTGAAGGGACGACGACGTTTCGGTCCGTCCTGGACCATTCTCAAGTCGATTGTGATGAGGAGGTAGGGACAGGCAATAAATAGGCAAGAGAGAGCTGAGGAGGAAAGTCAGGTGTAGGGGATAGTAGTAATGGAAACTGCAGCAGGCCTATTGGCCCATACGACTAATTGACTGACTAATTGACTAATTATTTAACATCTAATATTAACGTTAATAGTTTTACATTAACGATTGAATTTCCACAGGATAGTTACCAGTTGCCACATCATCCTGTTACTGACACTTATAATATCACAGGTATATTCGCTGTACATTTATTTGCTATCTCAAAATGTTTCGTCTCTCAGCATTTCGTAGTGATCCAGCAAGTGAAGTAGGGAACTTAATTCGTGCCAAGAGGACAGAATTACAAACTCTAGCACATGAGTATCACCTGGATGTTCCCCTTGGAGCCAACAAGTGACTTGCACAACATTATCCTGGACCACCTCTTAGATAAAGGAATTATAGATTCTGATTCTCACGAAAACTATTCTATTGCAGATCGGCATGCTCTGGCAGCTATGAAGTTAAAGCTCGAACTAGCGAAAATAGAGCGGGAACAACAAAGGGAAGCTCTCCAGATAAAGAAAGACGAGGCTGCCATAAAGAAAGAAGAACAGGAACGTGAGGCGGCCCTAAAGGAACGCGAGGCTGCCCTGGAGAAAGAAGCTCTACAAAGAAAGGAACGCGAGGCTGCCATAAAAAAAGAAGAACAGGAACGTGAGGCGGCCCTAAAGAAAGAAGAACAGGAGAGAGAGGTTGCCCTACAACGAGAGCGTGAGAGGGTACAGCTTGAAACAAGAAAACGTCACCTGGAGATACAACGTGAGCACGATAAACAGCAAGCTGATATGGCTCCAGCATGTCTTCAACAAGAACTCAACTTGGAAACTACACACCACAATCAGCGCCAACAAGTTACAGTAAGTCTCCCAGTAAGCTTCAATGTCTCCCATGCAAGTAAGTTAATGCAACCATTCGTCGAGACAGAGATAGATGTGTTTTTTACTACTTTTGAGGCCCTAGCTAAAAAACTTAGCTGGCCTGAAGATCAATGGTCTACCCTTCTCAGAGTGCATCTCACAGGTAGAGCTGCAGTTACTCTCAGTACCTTAGCGTCTGAGAATGACTACCAGACCCTAAAGCAAGCAGTTTTAGATGCCTACCTTCTCTCCACCAAAAGCTACAGACGAAAATTCCGTGATTATCTAAAGGCAAGTACCACCACCTATTTAGAATTTGCCAATACTAAGAAAAGATATTTCATGAAATGGCTGGAAGCAGCACATGTCTCTACATTTTCAGAACCCGTCAACCTCATTCTAGTTGAGGAATTATTTAGACGTGCTCCGCCTTCCATCCGTTTATATTTAGCAGACAAAGAAGAAACCGACTACATCAGATGTGCGAAGTCGGCTGACACCTACAGTCTTATCCCTGGAAACACAAACCGAAACTGTCTCTATTTTCTGCTTGTTACAACTTGTAATAAAGTTGTATTACATCTTGGCTTAACGTGTTTATGACGTATTAGAACGTTGTTACAACTTGCTATATTGGTTGTTATAACTGGTTAGGTGTTAAAACTTGTTTGAACGTTGTACCAACGTCGTAGTTTCGGTGTGTGTTTGGCGGGATACACCGGCTAACACCTGACCCACCTTCCAGTAAGAAGTCTTGGTCTGGTTATAACAAAGTGAGTACCGATCAGGCGAGCTCTCAATTGTATTGTAAGTATTGCAAGCTCTATGGACATACCATAGATAAATGTGGAAAAGCCCAATACAAAGGCTATAGTGAAACTCCTAAACCCAAACCGACTTCTCCTAAGTCTGGTAAGCCTGTGATGAATGTTGGTGTTCCTGTTAATGATCTTTCTCTCTTCAGCAAACACCTGTACCCTGGAACTGTCTCTGCCAACAGTACAGATTCGGAGGGACGTTTCAAATTGAAGATCTTGAGGGACACAGCGGCTGTTCAGTCCATAATATTGAAATCAGCTGTGCCTAACATCACCTACACCGGAGAAACCGTCCTTATCACTGACCTCACTGCTACCACTCCGTATCCACTCGCCAGAGTCCACCTGGATTGTCCTTTTGTGACCGGTGAAGTCCAGGTCGCCATCAGGGAAAAGCCTTTTCCCATGTCTGGAGTGCAACTTCTCCTGGGCAACGGCTAGGCAGAAGAACTGCAACCGTCCAACCTGATCGTCATGGACAGACCCCAGGTGTGTAACTCTGTAGTGGACAATCCCATCTTTAAGTATGTTCCAGCAGAGGTTGTCCAGAAACCGACACACACAAACACACACACACATATAACACAGTCTCCCTTAGTCTGTAGTCCCTTCAGGATGGAAAATGGGAGACTCCGTGACGTCATGGATGTCATCGTATATTTACATTATGAAACATTGTTAATAGACTAGTTTAGTATCTAGAAGTAACAAAAAAGTATTCAATAAGACTGAATATAATTATTTACATCAAATTGTAGCTTGATTCCCTTGTTAATGTAGAATTACTTTAGAAGTGGAACCAAGAGCCTGAGGGCATTGGCCCCAGACAGAGACTTACTCTCACCACAACAACAACAAAACACAGCCCCATGCTGTACAAGGCTTTAGAGCTGGTGAAACCAACTAGACACCCAAATTACGTGTCAACAACCAGCAACACAGCCTATCAACATCACAGCAACGACCGTATCCGTCTTACCAAGTATTGTATATCATTTTGTGCACATTTTGATTCAATGGGTAGAGGCGGTCACGATGTAGGAATAAAACAACCACAATGTACGTGTACTCCAATTTACAGCCCTCACATTTCATGTCATACCTGTAATTGATATGTTTAGGGAACTTTGATTAATTCCTTGCATTCCATACAGGTAAATTGTGAGAGGAGCAACAAGAATCTATGCAGACAGTTGGTTCATACACATTAACTATTGTTTGTCAAGCTTTGTCCTTCCCACCAGCCGCCATTACGTGGCACAAGGAGGCACAGAGCCACACCCAATCTGGAAGCTACACCTACACGCCTTACCAGGCCCACACTACTGGCACAGCTAAAGCCATTTTTTAACAGTATTAGTAGTCATAATTAGTAATTATTCCTAGTAGATTAGACCACCATATGTGGTATGATATAATAATAAGTGGACCACCACATGTGGTATATTATAATTATAAAAGGTAAACAATTGGTAGTTTAAGAAGGAGCCATAACAAAGTGGTTTAGGCTACCAATTGTCCCTCCCATTAGTGTGTAAGATAATTTCAGGCAGTTTACAAGTATATACAGTTCACTCCATTAATTCTTACTTACTAAGAAAAATAAATAAGACATAACTTTATCTTATTAAAGTCAATTTAAAAAAGAGATTAGCTGCCTGGAGTTTCCCCACATTAATTTGGCCCTTCGAACCGGATATTATACATACATATAGTGCAATATTACCTACACATATTATAGCAGGAAGACGCTGCTATATTTTTGCATTTTTTCTAGCCTAACTTTTCAAATCTCATAGCAAACAGAACTTACAACAAGCACTATTATTGTTCTGGCAGTACCAAAGGAACAATTGTGCTTTTTTCATTTCATTACAAGAGGTTGATAAGAGGCTACTTTACTTATAAGTTACTTATAAATGTTTTTTGTAATTATTGCATTATCACTGCCATTACTGTAACAATTACTGCATGCCACATTATTTACAACTAATTCTTGCACAAGGGTAGGACATTTAGGCTGGTGTTGTACAACAACCTTGTCTAATTTATTGTGCTAACCTGGTGTAAGGGTAAAAATTTTACACTTGTCTAGAGTTGAACACACATATTACAACCTAGCAAGTACATATTTTTATGCAGTATTTAAGACAACCCGAATTGTGTTGTCAACATGATATCAATATAACTATAGGTATAATTTAACTATAATCATTTCACCTTTTAGTGTTAACCTGTGTCTCTGTACCAACCAAGAGTGATAAAGAAGAGCTAACTTGCGGATATCAGCATTGATACAGGTCTACTACTCAAATTATAGTGTGTATGATTATACAGTGTATATTTAAATAAATGATAAGTAGCTCTAGTTTGGAAACTAGTGGCTCTACTAATACAAGTGCCAGAAATAGTCCTGACACTAGTCCATACGGCTAACAAGTACTTCCAAGATGTCTACTGTCACAAATGTCCAAATAACCCTCACAGGATTGAGGGGACATTTATCACGGCAGATTAGCACATGTGAAGACATGAGTAAACAACTCCAGTTAATTATACAGCACTGGAAAACTATCTTAGGCTTACACGGAACAAATATGACCGTGTGTTGCAACAAATGAAAGAATATCAAGATTTACTTAAGCTTACCAGTATTGATGAAGATACAATGAAAAATGTACTACAAGAACATTCCGATTATGAAGATGCAATGTTTACAAAGTTGCAACACTTTGATGATATCATACATGCCCATAAAGCCAATATAAATATTGCAACCACAACTTCCCAGAACCAGACAGCACCAGAAGTCAAATTGCCATCACTTAGTCTCCCAACTTTTTCTGGAACAGAAGACGAGAATTGGGACGGTTTCTGGAGCAAATTTGTCGATTCTGTGGATTCTAATGCCAATGTGCCAAAAACGACAAAGTTTACATACTTACAGAGTGTCTTGAAGGATGAAGCGTATCAGGTAGTCTGTAATCTAAATCACACAGATGATGATTATGACAATGCAGTACAACTCCTGAAAGATAATTACGCTAAACCTGAAAGGACCATCAGAATTCTAACACAGAAACTGTTAGACATTAAACCTCCAAATAATACTGCAGTCTCACTCCAAGCCTTCAGATTGGAGCTTGAGTCCATGCTCAAGGCACTTAAAAATAAAGTGAACTTGAATGAATCAGATTGGATAATCCAAGTCCATATGACACGAAAATTACCCAAGGATATACTGGATAAGTTGTTTGTATTAGTAGGTAAGTCATCCTTGACTGTAAAGGAGATTACAAAGGGTTTACAAACCATCATAGAACGAGAAAGAGTTAATCCAGAAGGAAAAGCGACATCTAAACCTTCGTCTACTACTAATAATAAACAACAGAGTACAAACAGTACTCCAAAAAAGCTAAAACAACTTCCCCCTCCACAAAGTGGAATCAGGGCAGTGTAGGAACATATGCAGTTGGTCCCTCCAAACCTACAGTTAACGCGTCACCCAAAACGGTGACTCCTCAAGATACTGTTAACGTCTGGAGACCATAACGTCTGTGGGACCATAACGTCCCACAGACTCAGACACATATTAACACATATCTCTCAGGCAGCTATCCAAACTCTCTTCTCCTTTCACCAATCAGCCCGGCAGATGTTGTGTCCATCATACACTCTCTAAAAACCAAGGCAGGGAACACCAGTGAAATTCCGTCCATTGTGTACAAGAGAGCCTCCCATGCCCTTGCCCCACCCATAGCATTACTGTTCAACAAATCTATAGAGTGTCACACCTTCCCTGATATCCTCAAAAAAGCAAGAGTAATGCCAGTCCATAAAGGAGGCAATCCGGCGGACATAAACAATTATAGACCAATATCAAATCTACCCATTCTATCAAAAATATTTGAAAAAATTATTTACAAACAGCTCTATTCCTACCTCGTAAAATTCGACATACTCAGCCCCTGCCAGTTTGGCTTCCGGTCCCAAAAGAGCACCAACGATGCAATCATTAGTCTCCTTGACGTTATCTACTCAGCCCTTGACAAAAATGAGTTTCCGATTGGACTCTTCATTGACCTAAGAAAAGCCTTTGATACTGTTAATCACAACTACCTCTTACTTAAACTCCAGCATTATGGAATCCGAGGCCTTGCCCTTGACTACATCCGATCCTATCTTAGTGACAGACACCAATATGTAACCATCAATGATAAAACTTCTTCCACTCTACCAATTACCGTTGGAGTGCCACAGGGCAGCATCTTAGGACCTCTTCTATTTCTTATATATATAAACGATCTGCCTAATGTCTCTAATATTCTCAAACCTATATTGTTTGCTGACGATACTACCCTTATCTATTCAAACCTCAACCCACATACACTAAATAATGTTGTGAATTATGAATTAAAAAAAGTCCACTTATGGATGTCAACGAACAAACTAACATTAAACATCGAAAAGACTTACTACATCTTATTTGGAAGCAAATCATCAAATGCAATTCAGCTACAGATAGACAACATTAACATCAGTAATAAAAATGATGGCAAGTTTCTTGGCCTATTTCTAGACAAGAGACTCAACTTCAGCACCCACATTCAACACATAACTAAGAAAGTCTCTAAGACAGTTGGTATACTCTCCAAAATCAGATATTATGTTCCTAACTCTGCTCTCCTCTCACTATATTATGCACTAATCTACCCCTATCTTAATTATGGTATCTGTGCATGGGGGTCTACCACTGCAAACCACCTTAAGCCCATCATTACACAGCAAAAATCTGCTATCAGAATAATAACTAACTCTGCTTTCAGACAACACTCAGCTCCCTTGTTTAAATCCCTAAACTTGCTAAATATTAACTCCCTCCACACATTCTCTTGTGTCAACTACATTTACAAAACCCTGTTCTTAAATGCAAACCATGCTCTGAAACTCTCCCTGGACAGATGTAATAGGACCCATTATCACCACACCAGAAATAAATATCTCTTTGATATCCCCAGGGTCAAACTTAATCTGTGTAAACACTCTATGCAAATTAAGGGACCTAGTCTATGGAACTCACTCCCTAGTGAATTGAAAAACTGTAAAACTTTTGCCTTATTTAAAAGCAAAACCAAAACGTATCTAACTTCATCTTCTTAGTTTCCTACACTGAGCTTTAAATTTGCTCTGTACCTAGTGTTACCCAATCTCCTAATTTTTATGTAATATCAAACAACCTTATCATTGTGTTCATTGCTGTCTTCTTTTATGTGCTAGCCATATGCTGTATTGTGACTACCAATTTTTGTCAACTACCATTCAAGCTGTCATTGCAATCAATCTTATATTGTTTCTGCTGTATTGTGCCTACCAATTTTTGTCAACTACCATTCAAGCTGTCATTACAATCAATCTTAGTTACCTATGTGCTTTAATATACTGTACCTACAATTTTCTCTCATCTTCTTTTTTTTCATTTCATGTAACTGTTATCATTTTTTTGTCTATAAATTTTGCAAGTATTTACCTCCTAAAAATTTTCTTAGATTAAGGACCTGCCCGAAACGCTGCGCGTGCTAGTGGCTTTACAAGACTGTAATTACCATATTTGTATCCTCACATTCCTTACGTACATTCTTGTATATGCATAAATAAAATAAAAATAAATAAAAATGTGTGTTTTGTGAGCAATCACATTCCATGTACAATTGCAGACGCTACCCTGATCGTGCAACACGCATAAAACGACTCAAGGAGTTACATAGATGTACCAAGTGTATAAGGGAACATCATCCCGACAATTGCACAACTTCAATACGCACCTGCAATAAGTGCCATAAGGGTCAAGACCATACAGCACTTTGTGGGGACACAAGTACAAAGTCTGCCAAACCACAGGAGGAGGAAGGATCTACCACTTCAGTACAGCTTTGTACTGTGTTACCTGACATAAGTGTCTTCTCAACAAGGTCTAACCATAAATCAGCTCTACCTACTGCACGATTGATCATTAGAAATGGTAAAAATAAGGCCACCGTACATGGATTATTTGATCAAGGGTCCCAACTGACCTTTATATCCAAGGAGTTGGTAGATAAACTGAAACTTACACCTGTAGAGGAGACACGGATAAACATAGCAGGATTCCTGACTAACTCAGGAGCCCGAGCTTACAGGGTATTACGACCCAAAGTACAATTAGAAGGTTATGTACGAAAAGTACCAGCACTGGTAGTAGATAGATTCCCAACATACCTGTATATAGAAGGTTTAGGAACAACAACTAAATTCCTGGAAGAAAAGGGAATTCCTTTGGCTGATAATATTGCATCAGACAACCTTTCCAATATTGGAATCCTTATGGGATCAGATGTCTACCATAAGTTTATCATAGGAAAGGAAGATTACTACGGTATGAACGTGTTACCATCTGCAGGCGGCTATTTACTAACAGGCCCAGTATTACGGCTAAAACAACCCGCACCTGTAGATCACCAACATACCAACACAGTAATGGTTGCATGACTAGGAGAAAAGTCTCCACTGCAACTCGGAGACATATCCGAGGATGAGCTTGATCCCCCAGTATATAAGTTATGGGACCTGGCAACTCTCGGCATTGTCCCTGAACAACCTAGCCCAGATGATGACTGGACTTACAAACAATACCTAGACTCAGTTATCTACAGAGATAATCAGTACTGGGTCAGGTTACCATGGAAGCTGAATCACCCTCAGCTACCCATCAACTACTTTAAGTGCACAAAATCAATTAAGATCACAGGTGTTACGCTTACAAAGACAACCTGAGAACTTGAAGTTGTACCATGAAATAATAAAATCTCTAGAAGCAACCCAACCAAACCACTGCACCACAGCCCACTAGAACAAGCAAACATTCTTCTTTATCAATGGGCACTAACATCGAGCTACAGCTCACTCCCAATTAACATACAGCATAAACTTAATGACACACGCCCCAACAGACAACGAATCATCAATCTTGCCTGTACAGCTATCGACGTGTCGGACATTAATGATGTAACTGAATGGGAATTAAATCATGCACTAAAGATGGGCAAATCAACTGCTCCTGGAGAGGACGGTATTACTTACAGTTTACTGAGATTAGTCTCACAAGTACCAGGTAATCCCCTATTAGTGTTGTACAGAATGAGTTTACGTGAAGGAGTATTACCTGATGCTTGGACAAAGAGTGTCATTGTTCTCATCTCCAAACCACACTCAGATAATTATAGACCCATATCTCTAACATCGTGTGTCTGTAAAGTGCTTGAACGTATTGTTCTTAACCGACTCATGTATCGTATACAGGGGCACCTGTCACCTCAACTGTTTGGATTCATGCCTGGGCTCAGTACACAACACTGTTTTGCTGAGTACTTTGTACATACTGAAGCTTCCCTTCAAACAGTCTTCATCGACCTAGCAGCAGCTTTTGATACAGCAAACAGAGAAATCATACTGGAACAGCTTGCCGAGCTGGGAATACAAGGAAAATTACTGAAATGGATAAAGGGCTATTTGTCTAATCGAACAGCATATGTGTTGTTTAATGGTGTTAAAAGCACAGAGAGCAAACACTTTGAACTGGGAACTCCACAAGAAGGGGTCCTCAGGCCCTTGTTGTTCAACGTTCTGATGCATAAACTTATTAAAGATCTTCCAACTAATAATGAAGACACTGTCATTTGTTATGCTGATGATATATGTTTACAGGCTGCCTCCGAGCCTAGAATGTAAGTTCTGCTCGATGCTTTGCTACTAGAGCTGAGGAATGTGGCCTCCTTATCTCTGTACAGAAAACTCGTGCCCTCATTCCATGTGGTATTCCACCACCCAATTATCATATAGATGGGCGAGCACTTGAGAACTGCGAGTCTTACAGATACCTTGGTGTCCCCATTAACGACCCTGGGTACCTTTCTTCTCTCAAGAGGAGACTTTGGGAGAGATTAAACCCCTTGCGGGTCCTTGTTGGTGTCAATCATGGAATTAACGAGAGACTTGCTAGAATGTTTTATGTATCATTTATACGCTCTGTGATTGACTACAATGCTCTACATCTCACACTATATACTGACAAAGAGCTGAAATCTCTTGAAACCTTGCAAAATGAAGCTATGCGTCTCATCCTTGGAGCTCCAAAGTCCACGAGAATAGTTAATATGAGAGCATAGTTAAAATTGCCTGCCATAAGTGAGAGAATTTTGTCTATTAGCACAGTTTTCGGTGTGAAGGCGTTGAGTAGATCTAGGCAACACACGAAGTTTCAAGCTAAATTTTCTAATATGCTGCTCTCGCCTGAGGTTTATAGAAGAAGAACGAAATCTGATTATGTATTTTGGTTCTACAAGGTAGCCAACTCCATCAAAATATTAAATATGTACCCAACTCAATTAATGATTAATCAACCAATTACTCCATGGGATAGCTGGGATCTATCAGTTGATTTTGTAAATGCGCCCGAGAAAGGTAGTGTGCACTCTATATTATTAAAACAGTTAACACTGAAAAGCATCACTGAAAGTACTCTGAGTATGAGTAACGATGTGTATCAGTGCTATACCGACGACTCTGTAGAAGAAGGTGGACGATGTACCGGATGTGCATGCAATATATTTGAACAATCTTCCTTCGTACATACAGCAATGAAGCGCGTCAATGACTGGGCAAGTACAACTCAAAGCGAACTTGCAGGCATATACCTTGCCACTGAATTTTAAAAGACAAAGGCAGTGGACTTATATACTGTGACTCGCAGAGTGCACTCCTGCCATTGAACGCACATAGTAGTGACACATAAAATAGTCAGTGATGAGGGAGACAGTAGCCAACCTGCAGGATGAACTAAGGGCAGCAAAGGAAGAGATAAGAAGCCTGAAGGAGAGTCCTCCACAATACCAGACACACACCATACCTCAGGGAGATGGGAATGTTACTGTGGAGGGGACCTCTACAACACAGCCCTCATTTTCTGAAATGCTTAAAAAGAGCCCTGAAGCTAGGTCTGCAGTTAGGGAAGTTGCCATGGAAGTGGCTTCTTCTCAGGAAGCAGCCAAATGTACTAGCCAGCTGATAGTGCGGAAAAGAGCAATAGTAACAGTAGGCATTAAGGAGCAAACAGGGACCGGTCCAGTGGACAGGAGAGACAAAGACAAAAATGAAGTTAATGAGATCCTTAAAGAGCTAAAGATGGAGAGGGCTGACCAAAGTATTGAGAAGGTTTTCAGGATCAGACGGTACAACAAGGACAGAGACCAGCTGATAAAGGTGGTATTCACAAGCGAGAGAACAAAAAACCAGCTTAGAATGTAATGAAACGCCATTTTCTGGGTGAGACCTGGAGGCTCCCCGGAGCTTTACCAGGCTGATATGCTAATGTCAGACTCTGGCATAAGTCATGTGTATGGTGTTCTAGGGCCTACCGGGGACCACGGCCAGAACCTTGCCCCCTCAGAGAGGCTAGGGGGAGCAATGGTCTATAGAAACCCCAGTGTGGTTGGAAGCATTCTATGTCTGCCACCGACCGGGTCAAGCATCCAGAGAGATAACCATTCCAAAACAAACCCCTATTCTGGTTAAAATTGCTACCAAAAGCCGAACTAGTGGATAGAACTCCCCAACAGAAAACAAGCAAACTAGGATGACGTCACACGTCACCGCGCCGCTGTCTGCGCAGCTCCCCCCTCCCCGGGAGGGGGAAGGGGGGGCCCCAGACCTCCTACACCGGCTATCCACCCATCAGTTCTGAGGCTGGATGTCAAAACATGCGAAAAACCGCCGACTGGCGGGAGGGAGGGTTGCCGGGGAGCCTCTGGGTCTCACCCAGAAAATGGCGTTTCATTACATTCAACGCTGATTTTCTGGGGTAAGCCCCGTCGGCTCCCCGGAGCTAACTACCCACAGAGGAAGGTCAAAGGGATGTAACCAGGAGGTGGACACCACGCATCCCTCAAACGAAGCAAGACAACCGGCAACAAACGCCAACCCAAGGCGTCACAGCCCCGAAAGGGCCCGGGAACAACACGAGACAACGAGCAGCACGGCCCCTATACGAACACCAAAGATCCGTACCCAAATGACAGCAAGGACACGCCGCCCAGACTGCAGCAAGAGCAGCGAAGCCATGAATGCCACAAGCATGGGGAAAGAACACAGGCAGGCTAGCCGCAACAACATGGCTGACAACCCGGGACACCGTCACCCATGAACAGGGAAGAACAGAACTGGATCAACTCAAAGCACTCCCCGGACACAGATGCCGTGGCACGCAAATATCAGCGGAGGGCCGCCACTGAACACAAAACATAACACACCCCTGGCCCGACCAATCAAGCACCAACAACCCAAGGACCTCTTTGGAACGCAGCAGCCCCATCCCGTGCCAGAAAAGATGGAGACTGCTGCCATCGAACAACCAAAACGCCAAAACCGAAGGAGCAGAAAACCCCTGCGGAGGAGCAAGAAGCTCAGCGACCCGACCCCCAGAGGCAAATGCCAACAGGAAAAAGAGCCGACGAAAAAACAAACTGGAACCGAAGGGGCACTTCCAACCGAGGAGAAGACAGAGCACGCTGACCAGAGACCAGGACAGTGCAAGCAGTGCGCGAACAGGCAGGAGGTGAAACAACGCACGAGACAGCTTACTAACGGTGCAGAAGCAACACCAAGACCGAAAGCAAGCCGAAGCAGCTCCACCAGCGCCACACGAAACGAGGCGAGACGACGGCCCCCAACCCCCACCAGAAAAACCAAGCCGACGCTAATAACTGCAGCCACCTAAGAAGGGACCGGAGGAAAAGGAAGGACCACCAAAATACCCCATGCTGCCACCAAGAAGAAGTACGCAGGTGGGACACCTACCACGAAGCCACCAGACCACCAACCGGAGGCGAGACTGCGAGGCAGAACGTAAGCAGCCCCAACAAGGCTCCTCCGAGCCCAGGAAAAAGCGGAGCCACAGGAAGATCTCGGGCGTGACCACCGAAGCCCAGGCGGCACAAGGAGGTGGAACGTCTGCTGAACAGAAAGCTCCCCAATGCAAGCAAGTCCGCCAGGAAATCAGAAACGACGGGTCCGATGCGAGACATCACATGACCCTGAAAAGCCAACCGGCAGGGCAAGCCAGGAAAACCGAAAAAGGCGTAAGGGTTGCTACCAGAACAATACCCAAACCGAGGGGTACGAGCAACTAAAACAGACCAAGACAAATAAGCGCACCATAGGACACAGGCTGAAAGAACGCCCAAGAAGCCAAGGAACGCACAAAGAACACCCCTGCGGCAGAGGAGGAAACAAAGGGAACGCACAAGGAAGGGAAGCGGTAGAAATCCGACCCCCCTCCCCTACAGCAGCAAGTGCAGGCAAAACCGACCAAAGGAGATGCCAGGGAAGCGACTGGGGAGAGGCAGGATGAAAGAGCTGAAGCACAAACCCCAAGAAACAACCAGGGGTGGACAATCAGGCAGTGACAGAAACCCCACGCACATGGAAGGGCCAAGCCAGGGACCCGAAGACCACGAAAAATAACAAGCAAACCTTCATACGCAAAACCTAGGCACAAAACAGTAGCAAAGTGCCACACCACAACCGGACACAGGAACAAGGACACGCCATCGCGAAACACGTTACCAATGCACACGTGCAGCAGCAACATGCACCATTGCAACACGCAACATGTAAATAGCAACTTGCCTCTGCAAAGGCAGAGAACGGTGCAGGCAGACCCCAGACAGGGCCAACGGAGACACGACAGAACCCAGCAGGCCCAGGAACCTGCACACCAGGTGACCGACGGCGGAGATACCTGCTCGATACCTGCTAGATGGGGTTCTGGGGTTCATTTACACCCCAAGCCCGGCCCGAGGCTAGGCTAGACTTGTGAGAGGGTGGTCCACCAGGCTGTTGCTTGGAGCGGCCCACAGTCTCACATACCCACCACAGCCAGGAAGGGCCAAAACCTCTATTCGAAAACAGGCTAGTGGTCGTTGGAAGTCCATGGATGTACCGGCAATATGGCATATGCTCGCAGGTAGGACGTGTAACAACCGCAGACCTCTGATGGTTATACAGTGTCCCCCAATTGTGCTTATGGCACCACTGCACTCCACTGGTACTATCCCGTATATTCTTCCATATAGGTGGGACCCAAAAGCCAGAGCTCAAACCCAGCAAGCACAACCAGGAGAGCCCTACCAGGTGAGTACATAACCAGCACCACAACCCCCACACCTCATAACACGAAAGATGTGGGTCCCCTGAATGACTCTAGCATGGGATGGACATGCACACGAGTGGGACTGGAAGGGTTGAAAAGGGACAGTCACTGGTGTGCCAATGGTCTCATTCATACACAAATATACCTAAATAAAGACAGGAATATAAACATCTCCGCATCCAGCGCCCGGCCGAAAGACGCCAGACCGCAGAAACTCACCTGTCGAACGGTGGCACGAACTTGACACAACCCAACAGTGCCCAGAAGATCCTGGGAGCACCGCCAGGTGAAGAAGCCAGAGCCGGACACGCAGGAGCGCAGGGTAGAGGCAAAGGAGGAGGCCCACACCCATCACACAGGGAAAACCTCGGCATCCTACCCACAGCTGGAATCCAGGGCAACCCCGGAGCGAAGGGGCACATACCAGAGAAAGGAGAAGAGCGAGAAGCGAAGCACCTGAGAAAACAGGGCGCCAAACACCAGCACTGAAACACACCGCCCAGACCAAAACAAACTCCCATGGCGCATGCGCATGACACGCTGGCTGAACCGCACAACCCGCTCTGCAGGAAGGCGCCAACCAGGACTACTGCACAAGAAAAGTAGCCAAACAGAACGCAACCCTAGGGAACCGCGAAGTAGAAAAAACAACCCATCACACTGGACAGGAGCCAAAAGAGGAAGCAGGAACAACAAAACCGGCCAACTAAGTAAAGACAAGGAGCCCAAAGGGAACCCAACCGGGCCACGAGTAGCCCAACTGGGCTACTTGCGGCGACCTGGACTAGGAGCCGACAGCCGTTCCAATAATACGGGATGTAGCGAAAACCTTCCCAAACCCTCGAGAACACAGAAGCAAACACCAGTCCCAAAGACACACAAAGGCACAGTCACACCAGAGACCAAAAGTCACATTGAACCC
This sequence comes from Procambarus clarkii, assembly GCF_040958095.1. NCBI lineage: Eukaryota > Metazoa > Arthropoda > Malacostraca > Decapoda > Cambaridae > Procambarus > Procambarus clarkii. The sequence continues at coordinate 45,798,178 of NC_091154.1, forward strand.
CAAGAATGGGGAAACATGACGAAGACACTGTCCCAAAAAGAGGGGAGCATCCACCTACCAGACGGACCCAACCGACTCAAAGTACAAGGAACCGAGCCTGGGGAGGGGCCGATGCCCAACAACACGTACGGCGAGGGGGTATAAAAAAAACCTACTCTGCGCAACCACAAGCCCCGCCTAGAGGGGGAGAAAACTCCCCCGCAGGGTCCTACGGGGCCAAGGCTCCCCAAGTTAGCCCCTCTCCAGCCCTGGGAACCCATACGATAGGCCTTGGGGCCGAGCCGTCCCCCCCAAAGCCCCGGCCGTACCAGAAAACCGGGGCAGCCGTGAAAACACTAAGGAAGGGAGCCCACTGGCAGACTCTTACAACACAGCTGGAGGAACAGGCTTGAATGCCCCCGTCACTACCCCAGAAGGGGAATTCCCCGAGACTGTCCGAGTCTCAAACCATTGAACCCCGCCCCGAACCCACAGACGGTAAGGAACCGGATGTAGGCAGGAAGGGAGGACCCAGGGGAAAGACAAGGGGGCGTGGAAGGAACCGAAGCAACCAACACCCCCAAGTCCCAACACGAACCAAAACGGGCAGCCCCGGGACTCCCGGGAGCAAACAAACGAAAGCATTGCCACCTACCAAGGCTCAAAGTGCAACGCCCCTGCTGCCCGCACCCGCTTAGTCAGCACAACTGGGTAACCGAGCCACAATGAGCAACAAAACTCGCAGGATTCCGGGTCGAAAGTGTCACTGACCCCACAGGCAGCAGACGGAGCCAAAACAGTCACCCTGAGACAAGGGGTGAGAGCAACCCTCAAACTCGCTGGAAGCGAGGGGGGACTCTGGGGTCACATCCATCGGACCCACGTGCCCCCAGGGGTGTCCCACGGTCCTGAGCGTTTACTATAAGAGGACTCGAGCTCAGGTAATCCCAGGCAGGGTACTGCTAACCAGCGCCCAAAGCTACCAAACAACTTTCTAAGAGCTGAACCCCCAGGATGTGTACACTCACAGGGACCTAGCAGGGGGAACCAGCAGAAGAATACTCAGAACACAAGGGACAAGAACGAAGGCAGACCCCCACCAGGTAGATAAACAAAAATAAAAAGAAAACCTCGCAAGAGGACAACGTACCCAAGTGGAACAGAGCTGGCCACCATGATTGGTGAAGACAAGCTGCACAGTACCCTGCGCCCCACCAGTGCAAAACTGCCCCTTACCCTAAGGCGAACAAGGGAGACAGAACACCCGAGCGCACAAAGAGCGGCCGAAAACCAAGCAGTAAACGGCCTAGCAGGGGCAGAACCCAAGGAACTTGTGGAAAGTGGCCCCAAGCCCCAAGGACAGTACTTACAGGGCACCTAGGGAAGGGAACCCCTAGGTGCATGCAGCCCGAATACTGGAGACTCACTCCCGGCTCATGCACCACCTAGAAGACAAGCACCACATTCTAGGTACAGTGCTGAAACAACTATTAGAGCCGGAGCACACAACCGATGCCTATAGCATCAGGCGAAGAACTGATGGTTGGATAGCTGGCATGAGAGGTCCCCCTTCCCCCTCCCGGGGAGGGGGGCGCTGCGCAGACAACAGTGTGGTGACGTGTGACGTCATACTAGTTTGCTTGTTTTCTGTTGGGGAGTTCTATCCACTAGTTCGGCTTTTGATAGCAATTTTAACCAGAACAGGAGTTTGTTTTGGAATGCTTATCTTTCTGGATGCTTGACCTGGTTGATGGCAGACATAGAATACTTCCAACCACACGGGGGTTTCTATAGGCCATTGCTCCCCTTGCCTCTCTGAGGGGGCCAGGTTCTGGTCGTGGTCCCCGGTAGGCCCTAGAACTCCATACACATGACTGATGCCAAAGTCTGACATTAGCATATCAGCCTGGTAAAGCTCCGGGGAGCCGACGGGGCTCCCCCCAGAAAAGGACTTGTTAGCAAGGAAGAGCGGACTAGCAAATGTATAGAAGTTCAAAAAAGTATTCCTTCAGAGGGATATGACAAGGGACGAGAGAAAGAGGGCAGCAGCCATGATAAGAGAGAAAGGAATCAGGGAGCCACAACCCTGAGCCCTACAATCCCAGAGGGGGAGTGGGAAACCCTCCACAAGCAGCTCAACAGACACAGTGAGAGAAGCACCTCCCCCATCCTCCACCCAATACATGCCCTACCTGCCCCAACCCCTGATACCCAATGTGCCCACCTTGGGTGCCCTCCCCCCGATCCCCCCCTTTCCAGGATCTCCCATCTCCCCCACCTCCCAAGCCCTCCCTAATCCCCCATGCCCTCCCTTCTCCTCCCACCCCCCAAACTCTCCAGTATCCCCCACTTGCCTGAGCCCTCCCTTCTCCCCCACTCTCCTAAGTCCTCCTTTCTTCCTCAACCCACGCAGCACTCCCTTTCCCCCAACCTCACCCCCCAAGACCTCCTCTCTGTTATACCCCCCCCCCCCCCGAGCCCCCAATTCCTTCCCATCCCTCCTCCCACATCCCTCCAAGCCTTCCCTTCTCCCACACCCCCCAAAGCTTCCCCCTCTCACCCACTCCCCCAAGCCTCCCCCTCTCACCCACCCCCCAAGCCTCCCCCTCTCACCCACCCCACCCAAGCCTCCCCCACCCCCCAAGCCCTTTTTCCTCCTCAACCCTCTCAAGCCCTCCCCCCTACACCTACCTCCTCGTACCGGATCCTCCCAGCCCCCGCACAACCTAGATCCCCCAGGTCCCCCTTCATTGGCCCTCCCATCCCGGTCCCTCCCTGTTTCCCCTGCTTCAGGGGAAGCAATAGGACCTGTAAAGGGACAGAAGAGAGTCAGTTTCAGGGTGATGTACTCGAACATAGATGGGATCACAAGCAAGGCTAGTGAACTAAGGGAAAGAGCACAAGAAGTCAACCCAGATGTATTCGGACTCACAGAAACAAAACTCTCAGGAATCATAATGAATGTGGTGTTTTCCCAGGACTATACTGCAATAAGGAAAGAGAGGGAGGGAAGGAGAGGTGGTGGAGTGGCCCTACTAATGAGAAGGGAATGGAGTTTCAAGGAGATGGTCATCCCAGGCTGCGAAGGATTCAGAGACTACATAACAGGCACCATGACAATTGGAGGACCAAAAGTAGTAATAGCAGTGATATGCAATCCTCCACCAAATGACAGAAGACTCAGGCAAGAGTATGACAACAACAACACGGCAGTTAGCACTATAATTGAGAAGGCAGCCTCTGCTGCCTGTAGAAATAGATCCCAGCTGCTCATCATGGGGGACTTCAATCACGGAATGATAGACTGGGAGAACCAGGAACCACATGGAGGAGAGGATATATGGAGAGCCAAACTAATGGAGGTGGTGACAAGAAATTTTCTAAGCCAACACGTCAGGGAGCGCACTAGGATGAGAGAAAATGATGAACCAGCTAGACTTGACCTAGTATTCACTGTGAACGACTCCAACATAAGGGAAATCGGTTTTGAGGCCCCATTAGGAATGAGCGACCACAGTACACTGGTGTTTGAGTATCTGGTTGAAGACGGGTTATTGAACTCGAGGAGGGGTACTGAAAACAAAAGGCTGGCATTCTGTAAGGGTAACTATGAGGAGACAAGAAGATTCCTAACAGATATAACATGGGAAACAGAGCTTAGGGGAAAGACGGCCCAAGACATGATGGACTACATCACTCAGAAATGCAAGGAGGCAGCAAACAAGTATGTCCCAGTCCAAAAGGAAGACAACGAAATGAAGATGAGAAACCCATGGTTTAATCAGAGATGTAGGCTAGCTAAGCAGCAAAGTAAAAGGGCATGGAGAAACTATAGGAATAACAGGACACTTGAGAGCAGAGAAAGATACCAGAGTGCCAGGAATGAATATGTCAGGATGAGAAGAGAGGCAGAAAGACAATACGAAAATGACATCGCGAGCAAGGCAAAGACTCAACCTAAATTCCTGCACAGCCACATCAGGAGAAAAACAACAGTAAAGGAACAGGTAATGAAATTAAGGATAGGGGCAGAAGGATTCACTACAAACGACAAGGAGGTGTGTGAGGAACTGAATAAGAAATTCCAGGAGGTCTTCACATTAGAGCAAGGAGAAATTCTAGAGATTAGAGAGGGAATAGTTAACCAGGAACCACTGGACGAGTTTGAGATTACTAGTGAGGAAGTAAGGAAGTTGTTACTAGAGTTGGATGTGACAAAGGCTATAGGCCCAGATGGAATCTCCCCTTGGATACTAAAGGAGCAGAAGCACGGTGCTTACCACTCTCCATAGTGTTTAACAAATCACTGACAACAGGGGAACTGCCAGAAATTTTAAAAGCAGCTAATGTAGTCCCAATATATAAGAAAGGGGATAGACAGGAGGCACTGAACTACAGGCCAGTGTCCCTAACCAGCATACCATGCAAGCTGATGGAGAAGATTGTGTGAAGAAAGCTAGTGGAACATCTGGAGCGAAGGAACTTTGTAACACAGCATCAACATGGGTTCAGGGATGGCAAGTCCTGCCTCACAGGGTTAATTGAATTCTATGACCAGGCAACAAAAATCAGGCAAGAAAGAGAGGGATGGGCAGACTGCACATCTGCCCATCTGCCCATCCCTCATTTATTTTTGCCCATTTATTTTTGGATAGCCAGAAAGCCTTTGATACTGTACCACACAAGAGGCTAGAGAAAAAGCTGGAGATGCAGGCTGGAGTGAAAGGGAAAGTACTCCATTGGATAAGGGAGTACCTAAGCAACAGAAGACAACGAGTCACTGTGAGAGGTGTGGTCTCAGATTGGCGAGACGTCACAAGTGGAGTCCCACAGGGGTCAGTCCTTGGACCTATACTGTTTCTGATATATGTAAATGATCTCCCGGAGGGTATAGACTCGTTTCTCTCAATGTTTGCTGATGACGCAAAAATTATGAGCAGGATTGAAACAGGAGGAGGATAGTAGGAGGCTACAAGATGACCTGGACAGATTGCATGAATGGTCCAACAAATGGCTGCTCAAGTTCAACCCAAGTAAATGCAAAGTAATGAAACTAGGCAGTGGAAACAGAAGGCCAGACACAGGATACAGAATGGGAGATGAAGTACTTCAGGAAACGGACAGAGAGAAGGATCTAGGGGTTGATATCAAACCAAACCTGTCTCCTGAAGCTCACATAAAAAGAATTACGTCTGCGGCATATGCCAGACTGGCTAACATCATTACAGCATTCAGGAACTTGTGTAAGGAATTATTCAGAATATTGTATACCACATATGTAAGACCAATCCTGGAGTATGCGGCCCCAGCATGGAGCCCGTACCTTGTCAAGCACAAGACGAAGCTGGAAAAAGTTCAGCGGTATGCCACTAGACTAGCCCCGGATCTAAGAGGCATGAGTTACGAGGAAAGCCTGCGAGAGATGCACCTTATGACACTGGAAGACAGAAGAGTAAGGGGAGACATGATCATTACCTACAAAATCCTCAGGGGTATTGACAGGGTAGACAAGGATAAACTATTCAACACAGGTGGTACACGAACAAGGGGACACAGGTGGAAACTGAGTACCCAAATGAGCCACAGGGACATTAGAAGAACTTTTTCAGTGTCAGAGTAGTTAACAGAAGGAATGCATTAGGCAGTGATGTGGTGGAGGCTGACTCCATACACAGTTTTAAATGTAGATATGATAGAGCCCAGTAGGCTCAGGAATCTGTACACCAGTTGATTGACGGTTGAGAGGAGGGACCAAAGAGCCAAAGCTCAACCCCCGCAAGCACAATTAGGCGAGTACAGCTGTTGCAACATCAGGATCTGCGAGTTGGTACAAGAATTCAACCAACTACAAACCACTTAGTTTGATGAAAGTGAGCAGTAGAACAACAGAAGTACACTTGCATCGCATCAGGCTTGGATACCCATGTGCATGGGAAATAGGCTTACAGGTTCCGGAAGATGAGAAGAAATGTCAACATTGTGGAAAAATGCCCGACAGACCACTGGAGCATTATCTAACACAGTGCAGAGTTACAAACACATAAAGATTTCAACTTAGATTCAACAGAGCAGTTGTTAAACACATGGGACAAAAACTTACTGAAGTAACCATACGAGTCATAAATACTCATACTCCCCCCAAGTAAAACAGAAACAAGCAACACTTAGTAGGCCAACCAGAGACTTAGGGCCCGCACAGGAATATCCCTGCAAAAAAAATAAAAATAAAATACATCTTGAGGTAAAGATAATGGATGCACTTCAATATGAGTTCCCCCACCCCTTTTAATGCACTATGGGGTGATCTGTTATATGTTTTAACCATGTTAGGCTGGACATTTATATAGGTTTGTGTATTGTACACTTAAATATTTATCTATCCCAGTTTTCAATGTTCTTATAACTCTCTCTGCAATACTGGCTTTAGTTTGTTCAATATTTTATCTGTTTCCACCCGTTTCATATATTTGTTATAAAATTCTTCGCCCTTATCTGTGTTGAGCTTCCTTACACCTTTTAATGAAAATCCAAAATAGTATTTATTGCTTTACTTACATTCTGACCTGATTTTGTCGTCAGTGGAACAACGTGGACAAACCTTGGAAATACAGTATAGCAACACAAACTAATAAATATTTAATATCATTGTTGTGTTTACCTAACGTCATATCAGCCAAGTCACTCATAAAGAATGCTTTAGGTCTAGGTGCTAAAATACGTCTGCGCTTAAATTGATGTTTTTTTTTTTATAGATGTAATGTATTAGCATTATACTATTTCAAATATTCCCTCGCATCTTTTAAAGTTATTTCAGGATTTATTTTCTTAGCAGCGTTATACAATTTTAAAACCTCCACCTATGGACATAGTCATTGTATATATTATTAAGAGTTTGTGTAATGCTCACCAGTGATACACTATTTCATAAGGGGTTGATTTACAATACCTGCTTGATGGGGGTTCTGGGAGTTCTTCTACTCCCCAAGCCCGGCCTGAGGCCAGGCTCGACTTGTGAGAGTTTGGTCCACCAGGCTGTTGCTTGGAGCGGCCCGCAGGGCCACATACCCACCACAGCCCGGCTGATCCGGAACTTCTCTTAGAAAACAGTCCAGTTTTCTCTTGAAGATGTCCACGGTTGTTCCGGCAATATTTCTTCTAAATATTATAGATTACGATATTTTAATGCCCAAGTCAACTAGTAAATACCCATACTGTCTAGTAATGACTCTCATATATATCTAAAATGTTCTTGGTGTCTTGCTTGCCGAATATTTGCCGGCCTAATGTTTCTATCTAGGATAAGTCTCTCGATTTAAGCAGGATAAAATGAGATGCATTTTAACTTATAGATCTAGAAAATTTCCCACCAAAAGATATATTTTACGTTATAAAAATGTCTGAGATGTTCTCGTGTTTTCCTCTAGTGAAACTATCACTTATTATTTTTGAGTTTGTTGATTCAACATATAAATCATCATATACAACTAACATATGCGATGTATCCTCAGGTTCACGATCTTCTAAGGGATTTACAATTTCAGAGTAAGAGGATATCTTATGTCTAATTAGAGGGTGGGTTTTTAACTCTTTATACCCACTTCTGCAGATAATTATTTTAGCAAAGTTCTGTTGATATTTCTGGATTAATTTAGAACATAAATAACTCTTTCTGCCATTTGAAATCCCAGTGATAATAATTCTTGATGGCTCACTAAACATATTTAACTGGGCTTCAGTAAAAACTTCCTTCCTCCCATCCATGATCCAAGATTAAATTGTACTAACACAAATACATAAAGAAATGAATACTTAAACAAACATACTTACAAGTTTTATTTAGAAAGCATAAAGTTAACAATACATAATAAAGATCATTGCACAATACAGTATCAAAATAATAATTACATAAATAAATCACTAAACACTGAAACATTGCATAAAAATTTAAACATTACATATTTTATTATAAACATTAAACATAACACTGATCATAAATATTAACTAAACATTACAGTGCATAAACATTTCATTACATAATCATTGAACATATACAGTCTCTTAGTTATTATTAGGGAACATTTGCTGGACTGTTTTATCCTGTTTATCCCACAGATTAAAAATAAGGTATAAGGGGTGTTTTACAGGGGGATTATTCTCAATTACATTTGCTACCAGCTCTGCCTGTACATCATTCTCCTCTACCTCTTCTACCTGTTATACTGGCACCTTGCAGTCTGGTATGTCAGGATGACCATAAGCCAGTGACTTTGTGGAACTAATTAAGTACCGCTTGTCATCGAATGCTGAAAGACCCCACTTAGTGGTTTTGCATATGCAGATTTGGCAATTAACATTGTGGATAGATCAATATATTAAAATTAAAATTAAAAGTTGTGTTTGTTTCCTGGGTATTTTGAAAAGAAGCATGTGAAAGTTTCTCCATAATCCGTAAACAAAATCAAGGTGTGATCCATCAGTGCTTTGTTAAAGATGGCATAATAAAAGTGAGGAAAACTCAGAGAGAAAAAAATTGTTAATGATATGAAATGAGGAAAACCACAATAAATATTTGTTATTATTCTGATAGCAGATTTTTGCTGGGTGATGATGGACTTGAGGTAGTTTGTAGTGGTTGAACGCCATGCACAGATGATACCATAGTTAAAATAGGAATAGATTAGTGCATAGTATAGTGAAAAGAGAGAAGAGTTAGGTACATAATAGACTTAGAAGGAGTCTAAGAAACAAAAAACGATTTAAATGCTCTTGTCTGCACAGAAAACCAGCGTTGAATGTAATGAAACGCCATTTTCTGGGTGAGACCCGGAGGCTCCCCGGAGCTTTACCGGCTGATATGCTAATGTCAGACTTTGGCATCAGTCATGTGTATGGAGTTCTAGGGCCTACCGGGGACCACGGCCAGAACCTGGCCCCCTCAGAGAGGCAAGGGGAGCAATGGCCTATAGAAACCCCCGTGTGGTAGGAAGCATTCTATGTCTGCCATCGACCGGGTCAAGCATCCAGAAAGGTAAGCATTCCAAAACAAACCCCTATTCTGGTGAAAATTGCTACCTAAAGCCAAACTAGTGGATAGAACTCTTCAACAGAAAACAAGGAAACTAGTACGACATCATACGTCACCGCGCCGCTGTTTGCGCAGCTCCCCCCTCCCCGGGAGGGGGAAGGGGGAGCCCCAGACCTCCCACGCCGGCTATCCACCCATCAGTTCTGAGGCTGGATGTCAAAACATGCGAAAAACCGCCGACCAGAAGGAGGGAGGGTTGCCGGGGACCCTCCGGGTCTCACCCAGAAAATGGCGTTTCATTACATTCAACGCTGGTTTTCTGGGGGAGCCCCATCGGCTCCCCGGAGTTAACTACCCACAGAGGAAGGTCAAAGGGACAGAACCGGGAGGCGGACACCACGCACCCCCCATGGAAGCGAGACAACCGGCAGCAAACGCCAACCCAAGGCACCACAGCCCCGAAAAGTCCAGGGAACAACACGAGAACAACGAGCAGCAAGGCCCCCGCACGAACACCAAAAATCCATGCCCGAAAGACCGCAAGGCCACGTCGCCCAGACGGCAGCGAGAGCAGCGACGCCACGAACGCCACAGGCATGAGGGAAGAACACAGGCAGCTTAGCCGCAAGAACACGGCTGACCACCAGGACACCATCACCTGCGAACCAGCAAGAACAGAACCGGATCAAAACAAAACGCGCTCCGGACCCAAACGTCGTGGCACGCAAACAACAGCGGAGGGCCGCCACTGAACACAAAACACGACACACCCCCGGCCCGACCAACAAAGCACCAACAAACCCTGGACCCCTCCAGAATGCAGCAGCCCCACCCCGCGCCAGAAAAGATGGAGACTGCTGCCAACGAACAACCAAAACACTAAAACCGAAGGAGCAAGAAAACTTAGCGACTCGACTTCCAGAGGCAAAGGCCAAAAGGAAAGAGCCGACGAAAAAACACACCGGAACCGAAGGGCACTACCAACCGAGGAGAAGACAGAGCACGCTGACCAGAGACCAGGATGGTGCAAGCGGAGCACGAACAGGCCGGAGGTGAAACGACGCACAAGACAGCTGACTAACGGTGCAGAAGCAACACCAAGACCGAAAGCAAGCTGAAGCAGCTCCGCCAGCGCCGCACGAAAAGAGGCGACAGTATGTGGCAAGACGACGGCCCCCAACCCCCACCAGAAAACCAAGCCGAGAGTAAACCAAGCTAACAAGAGTAACCACCTAAGAAGGGACAAGCAGCCCCAACAAGGCCCCTCCGAGCCCAGGAAAAGGCGGAGCCGCGGGAAGATCTCGGGCGCAACCACCGATACCCAGGCGGCACAAGGAGATGGAACGTCTGCCGAACAGAAAAACTCCCCAAAGCATGCAAGCCCGCCAGGAGTTCAGAAACGACGGGTCCGAAGCGAGACGTCGCAAGACCCCCCAAAAAAAAACATCCGGCAGGGCAAGCTAGGAAACCAAAGAAGGCGGAAGGGTCGTCGCCAGAACAGTACCCGAACCAAGGGGTACGAACAAATGCAATAGACCGAGACAAAGAAGCACATCACAGGACACAGGCTGAAAAAACGCCCAAGAACACACGCAGAACACCCCAGCTGCAGAGGAGGCAGGAAGAAAGAGCAGAAGCACAAAAACCCCAGGAAAACAACCAGGGGTGGACAATCAGGCAGGGACAGAAAAACCCCACTCAATCCCCAGGCACAAAACAGCAGCAAAGTGCCACACCACAACCGGACACAGGAACAAGGACACGCCACCGTGAAACACGGTACCAATGCACACGTGCAGCAGCAGCAATAGGCACCACCGCAACATGTAAATAGCAACTCCCTTCTGCAAAGGCAGAGAAACGGAGCAAGCAGACCCCAGACAGGGCCAACGGAGACACGACAAAACCCTGCAGGCCCAGAAACCTGCACCAGGCGACCGACGGCGGAGAAACCCCGCTCGATACCTGCTGGATGGGGTACTGGGAGCTCTTTTACACCCAAAGTCCGGCCCAAGGCCAGGCTAGACCGGCCAGAGGGTGGCCCACCAGGCAGCTGCTAGGAGCGGCCCGCCGGCCCACATACCCCCACAACCAGGATGGGCCGGAACTGCTATACAAAAACAGGCTAGTGTGCCCTGGAAGTCCACGGACGAACCAGCAAGAAGGCTTATGCTCGCAAGTAGGTCGTGTAACAAGCATAGACCTCTGATGGTAATACAGTGTTCCCCAATTGTGCCAATAGCACCACTGCACTCCACTGGTACTATCCCGCAAGTTCTACCAGATAGGCGGGACCCAAGAGCCAGAGTTCAAACCCTGCAAGCACAGCCAGGAGCCTTACCAGGTGAGTACAGAACCAACCCTACAACCCCCACACTTCACAACATGAAAAAGTTGGGTCCCCTGAATGACTCCAGCATGGGTTGGACATGCACATGAGGGGGACAGGAAGGGTTGAAAAACCGCCCAGACCAAAACAATCTCCACGGCGCATGCGCATCACACGCTGGCCGAACCGCACAACCCTCTCTGCGGGAAGGCGCCAACCAGGACTACTGCACTAGAAAAGTAGCCAAAAGAAGAAGCTGGAACAATAAAACCGGCCAAAGAAGCAAAAAGCCCAAAAAAGGAGCCCAACAGGGCGACAAGTAGCCCAACCGGCTCACAAGTAGCCCAACCGGCTCACAAGTAGCCCAACCGGCTCACAAGTAGCCCAACCGGCTCACAAGTAGCCCAACCGGCTCACAAGTAGCCCAACCGGCTCACAAGTAGCCCAACCGGCTCACAAGTAGCCCAACCGGCTCACAAGTAGCCCAACCGGCTCACAACTAGCCCAACCGGCTCACAACTAGCCCAACCGGCTCACAACTAGCCCAACCGGGTCACAAGTAGCCCAAAAGGCGACAAGGACGAGGAGCCGACAGACGTTCCAAAAATGCGGGAAGTAGCGAAAAACCTTCCCGAACCCTCGAGAACACAGAAGCCAACACGAGTCCCGAAGGCACACAAAGGCGCAGGCGCACCCGAGATCAGAAGTCACGTAGAACCCCATCGAATGGGGAAACATGACAAAAACACCGTCCCAAAAAAGGGTGAGAGGAAACATCCACCCACAGGACGGAACCAACCGACTCAAAGGCCAAGGAACCGATCCCGGGGAGGGGCCGACACCCAACAGCACGTACGGCAAGTGGGGAGGAAAGACCCCACTCCACGTAACCACAAGCCCCGCCTAGAGGGGGATAAAAACCCCCACGGGGTCCAACGGGGCCAAGGCCCCCCAAGTCAGCCCCTCCCCAGCCCCGGGAACCTACACGACAGGCCCCGGGGCCGAGCCATTCCCCCAAAGCCCCGGCCGTACCAGAAAACCGGCGCAGCCGTGAAAACACTAAGGAAGGGAGCCCACTGGCAGACTCATACAACACGGCTGGAGGAACAGGCTCAAATGCCCCCATCACAACCCCGGAAGGGGAATTCCCCGAGACTGCCCGAGTCTCAACACCATCAAAACCCCGCCCCGAACCTACAGACGGTAAGGAACCGGATGCAGGCAGGAAGGGTGATCCAGGGGAAAGATAAGGGGGTGTGGATGGAACCGAAGCAACCAACACCCTCAAGTCCCAACACGAACTACAACAGGGCAGCCCCGTGGCTCCCGGAAAGGAAACCACGAGAACGTTGCCACCACCAAGGCTCAAGTGCAAGGCCCCTGCTGCCCGCACCCGCTTTGTCAGCACAACTGGGTAACCGAGCCACAACGAGCAACCAAACTCGCAGGACTCCGGGTCGAAGGTGTCACCGACCCCACAGGCAGCAGACGGAGCCAAAACAGAGAGTCACCCAGAGACAAAGAGTGAGAGCAACCCTCAAACTCACTAGAAGCAAGGGGGGGACTCTGGGGTCACATCCATCGGACCCACGCGCCCCCAGGGGTTTCCCAGGGTCCCGAGCGTTTACTATAAGAGGACTCGCGCTCAAGTAATCCCTGGCAGGGTACTGCTAACCGGCACCCAAAGCTACCAAACAACTTTCTAAGAGCTGAACCCCCGGGACGTGTACACTCACAGGGACCTAGCAGGAGGTACCACCAGAAAATACTCAGAACACAAGGGACACAAGGGGCAAGAACGAAGGCAGACCCCCCCACCAGGTAGATAAACAAAAAGAAAAAGAAAACCCCGCAAGAGGACAGCGTACTCAAGCGGAACAGAGCCGGCCGCTATGATTGGTAAAGACAAGCTGCACAGTACCCTGCGCCCCACCAGTGCAAAACTGCCCCTTACTCTAAGGTAAACAAGGGAGACAGAACACCCGAGCACACAAAGAGCAGCCGATAACCAAGCAGTAAACGGCCAAGCAGGGGCAGGACCCAAGGAACTTGTGGAAGGCGGCCCCAAGCCCCAAGGGCAGTACTTACAGGGCACCTAGGGAAGGGAACCCTAGGCGCATGCAGCCCGAGTACTGGAGAATCACTCCTGGCTCACGCACCACCTAGAAAACAAACACCACACTCTAGGTACAGTGCTGAAACAACGACTGGAGTCGGAGCACATAACCGGTGCCTATAGCACCAGCCGAAGAACTGATGGGTGGATAGCCGGCGTGGGAGGTCTGGGGCTTCCCCTTCCCCCTCCCGGGGAGGGGGGAGCTGCGCAGACAGCGGCGCGGTGACGTATGACGTCATACTAGTTTCCTTGTTTTCTGTTGAAGAGTTCTATCCACTAGTTCGGCTTTAGGTAGCAATTTTCACCAGAATAGGGGTTTGTTTTGGAATGCTTACCTTTCTGGATGCTTGACCCGGTCGATGGCAGACATAGAATGCTTCCTACCACACGGGGGTTTCTATAGGTCATTGCTCCCCTTGCCTCTCTGAGGGGGCCAGGTTCTGGCCATGGTCCCCAGTAGGCCCTAGAACTCCATACACATGACTGATCCCAAAGTCTGACATTAGCATATCAGCCGGTAAAGCTCCGGGGAGCCGACGGGACTCCCCCCAGAAAAAATAGATATTATTGCACTTACCGAGACGTGGATGAATGTAGAAAATAAAGAACGATTAGTGGAAAATAAAAGAATTGAATTTAAACTATTTCACACAGATAGATATATTAGATGAGGATGGGGAGTAGAAATGTATGCTAGGAAAAATTTGAAATGTAGTCTCAAAGATGGAATCAAAACTGACCCACACAAACTATTTGGCTAGAATTAAACGAAAAAGCAAATAATCTTATAACAGGAGTTATATACAGGCCACCAAACTTAGACAGAATGGAAGCAAAGCACATATGGGATGAAATATCTAGAGCATCTAGGTCCAACAGTATTTGTGTCATGGGTGAATTTAATTTTAGTGGAATAAATTGGTTTAACAGAACAGGGAATAATGATGCAGAAGATTTTCTAATAATAATTGACGATTGCTTTCTTACGCAGCACATAAAATTTATTAAGGAACCAACGTGAGGAAAATAATATTTTAGACATCAATATTAGTAAAATAATATTTTAGACTTAGATTAAAAGGAAAACACAAATTATTGACATCGAAATAGGGAGTGAGCTAGGGAACAGTGATCACAAAGAAATCAGATTTAGGATTGAATGGAATAGATTTGCAGGGGAAAATTCTGTTAACCCTTAAACTGCGCAACGCGCCTGCAGGCCCACGTCTGGTTTGCGCAACGTGCCTCCGGGTATTTTTATTTTTCATGTTCCATTCAAAACTCCTGCGGCTACATGGGGTTCACATCAGCTTCCTCAGGGCTCTTGTAAACAGACGCCATCTTTAAAAAAAATCGTGGTCCACATTCCCGGGTGTGAGAGCCTTAGTAGTGAGTGAGCAACCAAGGCTGGCGCACGCAGCATGAGCGCACAGCTCTGCTGTTCAACGTGTGACCACAGCATCGCCTAATAATGTCAATATATATATATAACTTGTATTATTTAGCCATGATAGTATTATAGAGGAGCCTGAGTGTGATAATCTGAGTGTCTACTACCCAAAATCATTTACGTCCTCTAATTACTCAACACAAAGCTGCTATTAGGACAATATCCAACTCTGGCCCCAGACATCACTCAGTACCCCTTCTCAAATCTCTGAATATGTTAGATATTAAGTCACTGCACCTTCTCTTATGTGTATTATACTGTACATATATAAAACACTGAACTGTAATGCCAATCCTGACCTCAAAAGCTTCATAGAAGGTTGTAACAGAACCCATGAGCACCACACCAGAAATAAATACAGTTTTGATATTCCAAGAGTACGACATAATCAAACTAGAAATGCTCTACAAATCAAGGGACCCAGAATGTGGAATGACCTTCCCAACCATGTTAAAGACTGTACCTCTCTCAACCAGTTTAAGATAAAAACGAAGCAATACCTAATAAATTCCCTGTAACCTACCTTACCCCTCTATTGTCAACCCATGTCTGTTTTTTTTAAATGACGCTATTTGTCGACCGAATTGTATTTGTGCTGCTTTTCAGCCATGTTCCCCACATTTTATCTCTTTTTTTTTTTATTTATTCTCAACTCATTTTATTCTTTATGCTCAATTAGTATTAAGCTTTAGTCATTTAAGTTTTCATGCCCGAAACGCTTTGCGTAATAGTGGCTTTAGGCATTGTATGTACTAGCCCTATCTATAAATCCATCATTCTTTGTAAAATCTCTTGTATGTATGTACCTTACCTAAATAAACATTTTATTTTATTTTTTTTTTTTATAATAACTGGGTACAATGTTCAAATATCAGTGATTCAATGCTGTACACGATGTTCACAGTGCTAGCCACAGCACCACAGTATTATTTCATCCATCTAGGAATCTTCAAATGACTTCTTAGGTTCCTTTTCAAAATAAACGTGTGGTCAATTATTCATTTACAGGAATTAGTGACCAGGATTGTGGTTATAATTAGCACTGTGCGTACTATTGTGGAAGGAGGAATTTTGATAAGGGAGGGAGGGAGAGAATTGAGGTAGCCTCACTGTGTGTGTGTGGCAGCCACTCTTGTTTTGCTCACCATACTAGCTTAGTGGTTCGCTATGGGGAACATACATGTACATGGGTATATACAGTGTGTGTATATAGTGAAATAACAGCAACAGGAGTATGTTGAGAGGAGCTGTTTTGGTGAGGGAGGTGACGTCATAATCGTAGCGTCATCTGCTGTCTGTTGTGTGATTTCTCATGCAGTGTATGGTGGCAACTGTACTGTTTGGACACAATACCGGCTTACTTGCATAGCTCTGGTGAATATAACATGTTGATAGGTATACATAACATATGTAAATAGTGTAATAAAAACAGTAAGAGTATGGTGGAAGGAGGGGTGATGGCAAGTACGATGTTGGAGGAGAGAGGGAGGACTGGCTGGCTGGGTGTGGCAGCTCACACTCGCGGAGTTCTGAGTGTGTTGATGGTGAATGTATATACTGTGTGACAGTGTAAAGTGTGTAGATTTTATATTTACATAAATTAGCATGATACATGGTAAATATGTGCAACATGTGTACACAAGTGTCATGCACGTAACGCAGTGTCTTCGGACAGTACGGATCTTTTACTGCCATAATATAGTGTATGTGTTCATTATACATAGGATTAGCACGTAAAAACAAATAAAATGTATTTGGAACTGTGCACAAAATATGAACAAAAATATATTCGCGGCACCTCACGCGCCCTGCCCTGGGTTCCCTACTGGCACCGGGAGCGTACGTCACAGGCAAACGGGGAATGATGACGTCACGCGCCAACTTATGGACCCCATAGCAGCCAAAGTACATACAATGTCAAATTTTTTTTTTACATACCCATAATGAGGGAAGGGTTTTTGACATTTAAAAAAAAAAACAAAATAATTTTTTCCAGATAATTTATTTCCTGCGCACTGGGGGGGTGTCATATTTGGAAGCTGAGCAGTTAAGGGGTTAAAGTGCCAGATTTTCAAAAAACTGATTTTAATAGCCTAAGAAACTTTTTGGCTGAAATAGATTGGAAAGTCTTAGGCATGGGGGTTGGGCCGTTCTTGGAGCAAGACGTAAACCCAGCGATGGGTGATGTAAAAAGGCATTTTGATGTGGATTCAAAATATAACGTATTTAAAAATATTCTAAGCGAACCACAGGAATGTAGTACACCATACAAATTTAATAGATTGAATACTAATGACCCAAAATGGGTAACAAAGGATTTGAAGAACCTTATAGGAAGAAAGAGAGCCGGATAGAAAAGGATAAGGATTGGGGAATTCAGTTTAGAACAAGAATTCGTCCAACTGGTTAGAAATGTTAAAACAAAGTGATAAGGAAGGTAAAAAGAAACTATGAAGTTTGCATACCAGAACAAGCAAAGACAAATCCTAAAGTGTATTTTTTCAATTATATCGAACAAAAATTAGGGAAAGGATAGGTCCATTAAAAAGTGCGACAGGTCAGATTACTGATAACGACAAAGAGTTAAGTGGTATTATTAATAAATATTTTATCTCTGTATTTACTAAAGAGCAGGAGCAGGAGACGAAGAGCATAGAGAATAGCATAAAGCACCGCCGTGAAGATGCTAGTCTCCGGAGGAAAGCGACACATTTAAGTGCGATCAGGAAAAACAACAGAGTAGCCAACACCGTCTGCAGACTTAGACCCATCGGTGAAGACAGAAATGGAACGGGAGTGAGAAGAAAAGTGCTCAAAGAAAAGGCGTTTTAGAACCGTAGGAGGGGTAAAAGCTTTAGTGACGCGGGTCAAGGATGTACAAAACCGCGGAAGGGGGACTCCACAAGGGCAAAGAAGGAACAACACGAGGAGAAACATTAGAAATACAAACGGAAAGAGAGTCCTGTAGGCGAGATAACCGGACAGAAAGAGGGAGGTGGTGAAGAGGAATAGGAACTGCAGGAGGGGTAAAAGTTAAAGCACGACAAGGGCGAGAGGAAGGATGTTGTAAGGATCGCGCAAGATAGCGAAGACAGTAGTGATCACGGCGGTCCTGGAGAGACAGGAAGCCAGAGTCAACATACAAGCTAAGGACAGGAGTCGAACGAAAGGCACCAGAACTGAGGCGCAACCCAGTATGGTGCAAAGCATCAAGACGGCGAAGAGTAGAAGGAGAAGCAGACGAGTAAGCAGGGCAACCATAATCGAGCTTAGACAGGACGAGAGAGGAATGTAAAGCAAGGAGAGTGCGCCTATCTGCCCCCCAAGAAGTATGGGACAATACCCGAAGGAGGGTAAGGGCCTTAGAGCACTCAACACGGAGGTAAGAGATATGGGGAGACCAAGACAAACGAGTGTCAAGGAATAACCCCAAAAGCTTCGCGGAATCTTTGTACTCAAGAGGATGACCATAAAGTGAAAAAAGAGGGACGAAGAACGACCCGTTTCCAAGTAAAAGTCATGGCACAAGTCTTAGAAGTAGAGAACTTGAAGCCATGATCGGTGGCTCAAGACGACACGGCATCAATTGCAAGTTGAAGCCAGCGCTGAAGGAGAGGCGAATCATCACCCTGACAGCAAAGTGTAAGATCATCGACATAGAGAGTGGAGAAGACACCAGAAGGAAGAGAGGAAAGAAGACCATTGAGGGCAACCAGAAAAAAAGTAGTGCTCAGAACACTACCCTGGGGCACACCTTCGTATTGCTGAAAAGAGGCAGAGAGAGCGGTACCAAGTCGCACCCGAAAGGAACGACGAGAGAGGAAGCTGCGGAGAAAGAGAGGGAGATAACCACAAAGGCCAAAAGAATGAAGTTGAGATAGAATATGATATCGCCAAGTGGTGTCGTAAGCCTTTTCCAGGTCAAAAAGGATGGCAACAATGGAGGTCTTCGCAGCAAAAGCAGTACAAATATAGACCTCCAAGTTCACCAGGACATCTGTTGTGCTGCGGCACTTGCGGAAACCAAATTGAGAAGGGGAGAGGAGGTGATGGTGTTCCAGGAACCACATCAGACGAACGTTAACCATACGTTCAAAGACTTTGCAGACACAACTTGTGAGGGCAATAGGGTGAAAGTCCTTAGGGGATGTTCCCAGAGACCCTGGTTTGCGAACAGGGAGGACAACGGCATTGAGCCAGTCCTCAGGGACTGACGACGACTCCCAGATCCGATTATACAGACTCAGTAAATACTGAGACGTGCATGGAGGGAGATGGCGAAGCATCTCATAATGAATGCCATCGGAGCCCGCTGCCATAGAACCGCAGAGGGCCAGGGCAGAACGAAGTTCAGAGAGAAGGGATCGTTATAGGGAAGTCGAAGACGAGTGCAGAAATCGAAAGGACGAGATTCAAGGACAGGTTTACGAAGAAGGAATGATTGGGGAAGATGAAGACCAGAGCTAACAGAAGAAAAGTGGGAACCCAGTTTGGTAGCGACCTGCAATGGGTCCGCCACAAGAGTACCATGGAGGTGAAGGACCGGTGAAACATCGGGAACGAACTTACCCGCTTTCTTGCGGATACACTTCCAGATCTGTGGCAGAGGAGTTTCGGACGTATTGGTGGAGACATAAGATGCCCAACATTCACGTTTAGCCGTACGGATGACTCTACGGGCCACCGCACTCGTCTTCAGAAAGAAAAGAAAAGAATCGGCCGTCTGCCGACGGTGGTCTCTCTTCCAGGCTGCACGCTTACAGTGGACAGCCCGAGCACAGTCTGTATTCCACCAGGGAACGCACTTCCGTGGACCCCAAGAGGAAGAGCGAGGAATAGAGCGGAGGGCAGCGTCGAAGACAGTGTCATGAAAAAGGAGGAGAGAGCGAGGGAGAGGCAGAAGGGAGAGGTCAGAGAGAGCAGCACTGAGGGTAAATAGGTTCCAGTCCGCTTTAGCAAACTGCCACCTAGGGTAGGAGAAAAAAGAAAAAGGTAACAAGGATGGGGAAATGGTCCCTGCCATGGAGGTCATCAAGAACCTGCCACATGAAATCTAAGTAAAGAGAAGACGAGCAAAGAAAAAGATCAAGACAAGAAAGGGTGCGAGTCCGAGAGTCCAAATGTGTGGGCTCAACAGAATTCAGAAGAGACAGGGAAGAAGAAAGGATAAACGGCTCAAGAAGGCGACCTCGGGTGTTCGTCAGAACATCACCCCAAAGGAAATGAAGACAATTGAAATCACCCAGCAGGAGCACAGGCTCCGGCAAGGAGTCCAGTAGGCGTTTCAGATCAGGAAGAGAAAGCAGGACACGCAGGAGAAGATAAAGGGAACAAATGGTGTACCATTTCCCCACAAAGATAAGAGCAGCAGAACAATAGAGAGGCGAAGGAAAGAATAAGGGGACAAAGGGAACATCAGAGCGAATCAAGAGAGCAGAAGAATTAGGAGCCCCAGCAACAGCTGGGGGGGGGGGAAGAGAAAGGAATAGCCACAAAAGCGACCAGGACAAGCATCAAGCATCGGCTCCTGGAGACAGACACAAAGGGGCGAAAACCGCGAAATCAGAAGTTGGAGTTCAAGGAAATTGGCGTAATAACCTCGAACGTTCCATTGAAGAATAGACACCGATGAGAAGAGAAAGGACAACAACAGAGAACAAGGAAGAAACAAAGGCGAAAGAGCAACATAGCACGTTAAAGAAGATCAAGGTTGGGATCAGAGTCAGCAAAGTCAGGGTTAGGGGGCATGGGTAAACTGAGCAAAGATGGAGGGAAGGAAGCGGGAGAACAGACCAGAGGTGGACGGGTGGGGTCCGGAGGAGGAGGAGGAAGAGGAGGAGACAACCGAGAGGAGCAGTCAAGGACAGCAGCAGGAAGAGGGGGAACGCAACTCAGCAAGGGCAGCAACCGGGAGGGAAGCGGGGGCCAAAGAAACCTCCATACCAGGAACAGGGGGCGCAATCACCGAAATGGGAACGGAAGGAGCGATAAGAGTCAGTAGTAGGGGCCGAGGAAGAAAACGAAGCCTTCTTACCCGCCGGGGAGGAGGAAGGAGAGGAGCCAGACTTACGCTTCTGACTTAAAGAGATAGATGTCCCAGCAACTACGTACCAGACAACGGATTCCAGCGTCCCAACAGGAGAAGCTGAACGAGAGCACACACGATGGCTGTTAGGAGAGCGATGGACATCAGCCCGCACCGACAGGTGGTGGGGAGAGTCAACAGACGGAGGAGAAGGATGGGAAGGAGGATCGGAGGGAGACGAGGAAGAAGACACAGGAGACATGACAGACCAGGCAGAAAGAAGGGGAACCCCAGACAGAGGACCAGGAGGGGGACCCTTCGGGGCAGAACTCAAAGGAACAGAGGAGGCAACCCGTTCTCGCAAATTTAATAAGTCAATATTGACTTATTAGTTGCGTGCATAGGTGACATACTAAACATAATAGTTTCCCTTGAAAAGCTTCATAGAAAACACGGACCTTACCTAACCTACTTAGTATGTTAAAATAAGCATCTTATAGCTTCGTAATTACAATTGTTACTTAACCTATTATAGGTATAGGTTAGGTAATAATTGTAATTACGAAGCAATAAGATGATTATCTTAACATACTAAGTAGGTTAGGTAAGGTCAGTGTTTTCTATGAAGCTTTTCAAGGGAAACTATTATGTTAAGTATGTCACCTATGCACATATTTAATAAGTCAATATTGACTTATTAAATTTGCGAGAACGGGTTGGAGGAGGGGGCAGTGGGCGTATCAGGGTCCAAGGCCCGGAAACGGTTGTGAGTCTGAGAAAGGTGGGAAGGACGAGGAGAGGAAGAGCGCAACATGCGAGCATAAGAGACTTTAGCATAAGGCGGGAGCTGGCGAACCTGGCACCTCGCCTCAGGAAAAGATAAACGCTCCCGGTGCTGCAAGTTGAGGACGGCTGCCTCAAGCTTGTAATGGATACACGCACAGGAGAAGGTAGGATGGGCCTCACTGCAGTTGAGGCAATGAGCCTGGGGAGAAGTGCACTCCGACTTAGCGTGACCTTTGCTCCCACACAAAGGACAGAGAGAGACCGTCCCAGAGCAGCGAAGGGCACCATGCCCAAACCTCCAGGACTTGTTACAGAGTCTAGGAGAAGGAATGTACTCCTGGACAGAGCACCTGGCACCAGCAAGAATGACAGAGGGTGGAAGGGTCCTACCATCAAAGGTAATCTTGACAACCTGAAGGGGTTGACGGCGACGACCACGAGGGGGATGAGTAAACGTGTCTACCTGGAGGACAGAATGGCCTTGGGCATCGAGGATATGCCGAATATCATCGTGGCAGTCCTGCAGATTCCGAACACCGGTCGCAACATGGGGCGGGAGGTGAATAGTGCCAACACTGGCATTCAACCGAGCGTTCTTTGAGACCCGAAGAGGGGTCTCGCCAAGGCAGGATAAGGCAGCCAAGCGGAAAGCTGCATCCTGAGAAGGAGCAGCAACAACACGTGTACCGAGACGAGTAGGGTTGAAGGTAACAGAGGCATCCACAGAATCAACAAGATGCCGATGGAGGGAGAAATCGTCAGAAGGCACAGAATCAAGAGGGAGGATATCAAAGTATTTGGCCCATGAAGCGGGACCAAACAAGGCTTGATAGGCATCAGAACAAGAAGGAATCGAGCGAGTGTGGCCGTGTCGAGGATGACGGTGAGAACCCCCAGAGAGAGAGGGGTTAAAAGGCTCAGTATTCACAACCAGAGATTGAGCATTGCCAGGGGACGAGGTGGTCACCACTGGGGGCTTGGGGCTCGATCCAACCACAGAGGAGGGAGGGGAGCCGAGGGGAGTAGTCAGTGAGGCCAAAGGAGGAGCATGGTCGGGGCCCAATGCAGCGGAGGCTACAGAGCCCGGTCTTCCAACACAGACCGACTGGGGGCTTGGTCGCCCACCCCATGAGCCTGAGAAGGTTAAGGAGGAACAGAATGCAACATGGGTACGAAACATAAACATTCATTCACGAATGTGCCCCCACACCCACCATGGAGCCACAATTAGAGGCAGGACACCCAACAAAAAGCTATCGCCGATCATGCTGGGGCCTCCTTGGGGTGCGTCGTGAGTTTATGCCCCACAAACGCCATCTTAAGAACCGTCAGTCTGTCGAGAACGGGTTCAGTGACGAAAGGAGGATTGACAATAAAAGGTTCCCCTCGCTCTCGACATTGGGTACTACAGTTCTATGGGTGCAAGAGTATGCCTCCTCAAGCACCCGGGCGTCAAAATAGAAGAAGTCCAAAGGAATAACCAAAACAAGCAACAAGCAGATAGGCAAAGAGGGGGGGAGAAAAACGAAACAGAAGGAAAAATAAAAGTTGTTCAGCACAATTTGAGAGGACAGCAGCAGGAGCACAAGGCCACAAAAGGACAGAGGACTGTCCCAAGGAGCATCACACTCCGGCAGCCGCCCACTAAGCCCCCCTCATGGCATCAACGAGCTGAATGGGGAGGGGGGTGTGGGTCACAAGCTGAACAGCAGTGCTGTGAGCTCATGCTGTGTGCACCAGCCTTGGTGGCTCACTCACTGCTGAGGCCCTCACACCTGGGAATGTGGCCCACGATTTTTTTTTAAATGGCGTCTGTTTACAAGAGCCCTGATGAAGGTGAGGTGAACCCCGTGTATCCGCGGGCCGTTTAAATCTTGCGTAGTACTCTATATATCAGTACGGCACCTGAAATGGAAGCACCTGGCTAATACAGTAATATCAGAAAGAATACCAGGAAGTAGCCTAAATGAACAGGCACATGCAAATGACCTGCTACGGATGTGCGACAGGTTTGCCTTAAACCAGCAAATAGTAGAACCAACTAGGAAGGAGAACACGCTGGACCTCATTGATCAGGAACATAATGATTACAAATACCTGTTACTCAGATCACAACTTAATTGAAGTTATGACAACCATGGGGAGTAGACCTTCAAAACCAGTCCAGATTCCCGGTGGAGGAGATTTCAGCAAATTCAACTTCAATAATAAACAGATAAACTGGGAGCAAATAAATCAAGACTTCACAGAAATAAACTGGGAAGAACAGCTAGAAAATGCAAACCTGAACCAGTGCCTGGAAAAAATAAGCTCAGTAGCACTAGAAATATGTTCAAACCGCATACCTCTTAGAAAAAAGAGGAAGAGATGCAGATTGGAACGGTAACGTCGTTCCCTATATAGGCGAAGAAAACGAATCGCGGAACAACTTGAGAGTCGCACCCTATCTCAAGAACGGCGAAGAAGGTTAGGTAGAGAAATAGAAACAATTGAACGGAAGCTACAAGAATCATACAAAACCCAGGAGAGGCAAAGAGAGCAAAAGGCTATCAGTGAAATAGAAAGAAATCCGAAATATTTTTTCTCCTATGCAAAATCAAGATCAAAAACCACATCTAGTATCGGGCCCCTGCGAAAGGGAGATGGAACTTTCACCGATGACAACAAAGAAATGAGCGAGCTACTGAGGACGCAGTACGACTCTGTTTTCAGCGAGCCATTAAACACACTAAAGATTGATAACCCAAATGAATTTTTCATGGATACGATACCAACATCAAATCATATATCAGACGTCACCCTATCCCCACTGGATTTTGAAGAAGCCATAAACAGTATGCCTATGCACTCTGCACCAGGCCCGGATTCTTGGAACTCCATATTCATAAAGAACTGTAAAAAACCACTATCGCAGGCCCTCCACATTCTGTGGAGACAAAGCCTAGATACTGGCGTTATTCCTGATATACTAAAAACAACAGAGATAGCACCACTTCATAAAGGAGGAAATAAGGCAGAGGCAAAAAATTACAGACCAATAGCGCTAACATCGCACATCATAAAAATTTTTGAGAGAGTGCTAAGAAGTAAAATCACAAAATACATGGAATCACAGCAACTCCATAACCCCGGACAACATGGTTTCAGAACAGGGCGCTCTTGCCTGTCGCAGTTGCTGGACCACTATGATATGGCATTGGATGCTATGGAAGACAAACATAACGCGGATGTAATTTACACAGATTTTGCAAAAGCTTTTGATAAATGTGACCATGGTGTTATTGCACATAAAATGCGTTCAAAAGGAATTACCGGAAAAATAGGCAGATGGATCTACAATTTCCTGACCAACAGAACCCAATGTGTAATAGTCAACAAAATAAAATCCAGCCCATCAACCGTGAAGAGCTCAGTCCCCCAGGGTACTGTGCTTGCTCCAGTACTTTTTCTCATCCTCATTTCGGACATAGACAAGAACACAACCTATAGCACTCTATCATCCTTTGCAGATGACACTAGGATCTTCATGAGAGTAGGCAACATAGAGGACACGGCGAACCTCCAGTCAGATGTAGATCAGGTCTTTCTATGGGCTACAGAAAATAATATGGTGTTTAACGAAGATAAGTTCCAGCTCATGCGCTATGGAAAAAATGAAAATATAAAAACGGAAACCACATACAAAACTCAGGCAAATCAAAACATAGAACGAAAAGGCAATGTAAAGGATCTGGGTGTACTCATGTCGGAAGACCTTACCTTTAAAGAACACAATAAAGTAGCCGTCACAACTGCAAGAAAAATGACAGGTTGGATAACAAGAACTTTTCACACTAGAGATGCTATACCGATGATGATACTTTTCAAAACGCTTGTGCTCTCTAGAGTGGAGTACTGCTGCACAATGACAGCACCTTTCAAAGCTGGAGAAATTACTGACCTGGAGAGCGTGCAGAGATCCTTTACTGCTAGAATCCACTCAGTAAAACATCTAAACTATTGGGACCGACTAAAGAGCCTAAAACTGTATTCCCTTGAGCGCAGGCGGGAGAGGTACATAATAATTTACACGTGGAAAATATTAGAGGGGCTGGTCCCAAACCTGCACACAGAAATAACATCACATGAGACCAGAAGACATGGCAGGATGTGCAGAATACCCCCGTTGAAAAACAGAGGTGTAACTGGTACTCTGAGAGAGAACTCTATCAACATCAGAGGTCCGAGACTGTTCAACACGCTTCCACTACACATAAGGGGCATAACTGGCCGACCCCTCACAGTGTTCAAGAGAGAACTGGATAAGCACCTCCAAAGGATATCTGATCAACCAGGCTGTGACTCGTACGTCAGGCTGCGAGCAGCCGCGTCCAACAGCCTGGTTGATCAGTCCGGCAACCAGGAGGCCTGGTCGACGACCAGGCCGCGGGGACGCTAAGCCCCGGAAGCACCTCAAGGTAACCTCAAGGTAAGGTATATTGCAAGTTAGTCAACCCTGCATGTGACGTGTTGCGCAGTTTAAGGGTTAACAAATTTGCTGTCGTCTTATTCCAGTATAGCTGAGGCAGGTGATAGTGGTAAGGATTGTGATGTTGTGTGCCTTGACTTTAGCAAAGCTTTTGATACAGTGCCACATGAAATACTGATTAAAATGGTAGAGGCTCATGATATTATGGGGCCTATATTAAGTTGGATTAGGGCATGGCTATTCCAAAGTTAACAGTGTGTTAGTATAAATGGGGGTTAAGTCAGAGTGGGAAAATGTTTTAAGTGGAGTGCCTCAAGGCTCTTTCCTTGGACCTCTGTTATTCATAATATATAAATGATTTAGATTCAGGGTTTGAGTAACAACATTTGGAAATTTGCTGATGATACAAAAATCGGTACGGAAATAAACACGGAAGAAGACTCACTATCACTTCAAGTTGATCTAAATAGAGTTTTGGAATTGTCAAAAGATTGGCAGATGCAGTTTAATGCTGATAAATGTAAAGTTTTGAGGCAAGGTAATGATGATAGAGTTACAAGATACGAGCTAGATGGTGGAGAGATTGTGAAGTCGGATTGCAAAAGGGATCTGGGAGTTATGATTAGTAAAAATTTAAAACCAAAGTATCAATGCATGAATGTTCGTAATAAGGCAAATAGGACACTGGGATTTATTAACCAAAGCGTTAGTAACAAGCAACCCATCCTCCGAATTGACAATACGATTTAATACTAAGTGTAATAAGTACATTTTCTTACTGTCATAAACAGTGCATAATTGTACTTATGGAGCTGTTACATTTACCCAACCCCCTCCCCCGATTTAATTCTCCTCGTTTTCTGTTAAGACACTCAGGACTTTTGGATGAAGTTTTAAATTTCAATTTGCTATACACAAGTTTTAAATATCAGAAATTTCTTTTTCAGGTTTATTAACCCTTGTATGGCGCCTGGCTGTTTAGCATGTGTCACTCACAGGCACATACCAAAAAAAGAAAAAAAACATTCTTCTAAACCTGTTAATTTGTGTTCACTGATCATGGGAAAAATAATAAAAAAAAATCCTAAGTGGCATATTTTGCCCGCTATAGGGTGGAAAAGTCTGGCAAAAAACCAACCCGTTCTCACACAAGACAGCACATATATGACTTAATGCTTAAAGTCAATATGTTGAATATGATTTAGTACATATGTGATATATTTCCAGTTACCTTTTTTACCAAGGCCCAAACTCTTCCTCACGTACCAATTTACGTCTCACAGTACCCGTCCATCAACGTAGATAGCAGAATAGTCGTGATTGGTTCAATTATAATGAAAATTGTAGTTTTCAGGTCCCACATGGGTTGTGAAATTTACCTACTATTGTGCATGCTCTTAGAATATTACAGATCAGCTACATCCTATTGAAGGCTCGTAGTTTTGTTTTGAGAAATATTAGTTGTTCCTAGTAAATTATAATAGGCACTATAAATTATTACATAGAATAACGGTGCTTCACCAATCAATATTATATACCATAGTTTGCGCTTTAAAAATCTTTAAAGAATGTTTTGTAGGAACGCTAACAGAAAACGATGTTATGTTGGAATGTTTATGGGGTAAACTACTGCAAACATAGGGATCACTTCCACCCACAGGAAGGGAATGGGGTCCAATACCATCCACTGGATGTGTATGGCGTCCACTACCACCGACAGGATGGGTATGGGGCTCACAACCACCCACAGGATGGGTATGGGGTCCAATACCACCCACAGGATGAGTATGGCGTCCACTATCACCCACAGGATGGGTATGGGGCTCCAACCACCCACAGAATAAGTATGGGGTCCAATAGCACCCACTGGATGTGTATGGCGTCCATTGCCGCCCACAGGATGAGTATAGGGTCCAGTATCGCCCACAGGATTACTATATAGAGTCCACTGCCGCCCACAGGATGAGTATAGGGTCCAGTATCGCCCACAGGATTAGTATATAGAGTCCACTACCGCCCACAGGGTCGGTAGGGGGTTCACTACTGCCCACAGGGTCGGTATGGGGTCCACTACCACCCACAGGGTCGGTATGGGGTCCACTACCGCCCACAGGGTCGGTAGGGCGTCCACAGGGTCGGTAGGGGTCCACTACCGCCCACAGGGTTGGTAGGGGGTCAACTGCCGCCCACAGGGTCGGTAGGGGGTTCACTGACACCCACAGGGTCGGTATGGGGTCCACTGCCACCCACAGGGTCGGTAGGGCATCCACAGGGTCGGTATGGGTCCACTACCGCCCACAGGGTTGGTAGGGGGTCCACTGCCGCCCACAGGGTCAGTAGGGGGTCCACTGCCGCCCACAGCGTCGGCAGGGGGTCCACTACCGCCCACAGGGTCACTATACGTATTTCATGTGAACAATGTATTTCAACACAGTCTCCGTGGTGTAGTGGTAAGACACTCGCCTGGCGTTCCGCGAGCGCTATGTCATGGGTTCGTATCCTGGCCGGGGAGGATTTACTGGGCGCAATTCCTTAACTGTAGCCTCTGTTTAACGCAACAGTAAAATGTGTACTTGGATGAAAAAACGATTCTTCGCGGCAGGGGATCGTATTCCAGGGACCATAGGATTAAGGACCTGCCCGAAACGCTACGTGTACTAGTGGCTGTACAAGAATGTAACAACTCTTGTATATATCTCAAAAAAAAAAAAAAAAAAAAAAAAAAAAAATACAATACAACAAATACACACATTGGTACATTATTGCAAAGGCACTGTACTAAATATATATATATATATATATATATATATATATATATATATATATATATATATATATATATATACATATATATATATATATATATATATATATATATATATATATATATATATATATATATATATATATATATATATATATATTATTAAATATGACCGAAAAAGTAAGATTAATAATTCTAACACGAATTTTCTCAATCTTTCGTACATTTCTTTTCACTGTTGGAGGTAAATCAAAGATCAATTCTCCAAAATTCATTTTTATTTCTAGTCTGACGCGACACGAGCGCGTTTCGTAAAACTTATTACATTTTCAAAGACTTTAGTTCACAAATGCACAACTGAATAGATCTTACGCATCTCCGATTTTATATCTACATTTGAGTGAGGTGGAAGGGGTGATGTGGCATTAACACAAGACAGAACAAGATGTGGTATTCATAGGGTATTAATTTCATCAACACAAGACAGAACAAGAAGTGGTATTAATAGGGTATTAATTTCATCAACACAAGACAGAACACGAAACAATGGATATTGAATAGAAGTGTTTGTAGAAAGCCTATTGGTCCATATTTCTTGATGCTTCTATATTGGAGCGGAGTCTTGAGGTGGGTACAATATAGTTGTGCAATAATTGGCTGTTGATTGCTGGTGTTGACTTCTTGATGTGTAGTGCCTCGCAAACGTCAAGCCGCCTGCTATCGCTGTATCTATCGATGATTTCTGTGTTGTTTACTTGGATTTCTCTGGCGATGGTTTGGTTGTGGGAAGAGATTATATGTTCCTTAATGGAGCCCTGTTGCTTATGCATCGTTAAACGCCTAGAAAGAGATGTTGTTGTCTTGCCTATATACTGGGTTTTTTGGAGCTTACAGTCCCCAAGAGGGCATTTGAAGGCATAGACGACGTTAGTCTGTTTTAAAGCGTTCTGTTTTGTGTCTGGAGAGTTTCTCATGAGTAGGCTGGCCGTTTTTCTGGTTTTATAGTAAATCGTCAGTTGTATCCTCTGATTTTTGTCTGTAGGGATAACGTTTCTATTAACAATATCTTTCAGGACCCTTTCCTCCGTTTTATGAGCTGTGGAAAAGAAGTTCCTGTAAAATAGTCTAATAGGGGGTATAGGTGTTGTGTTAGTTGTCTCTTCAGAGGTTGCATGGCTTTTCACTTTCCTTCTTATGATGTCTTCGACGAAACCATTGGAGAAGCCGTTATTGACTAGGACCTGCCTTACCCTACAGAGTTCTTCGTCAACTTGCTTCCATTCTGAGCTGTGGCTGAGAGCACGGTCGACATATGCGTTAACAACACTCCTCTTGTACCTGTCTGG
Source organism: Procambarus clarkii (assembly GCF_040958095.1). NCBI lineage: Eukaryota > Metazoa > Arthropoda > Malacostraca > Decapoda > Cambaridae > Procambarus > Procambarus clarkii. The sequence continues at coordinate 45,828,466 of NC_091154.1, forward strand.
GCAGTCGCTGTTGGCATTTAGGCACATTCCTATGTTCGTTTCCTTAGTGTAGACTGCAGTGTGGAAACCTCCGCCCTTTTCCATGACTGTTACATCTAGAAAGGGCATCTTCCCATCCATCCCAGCAAACACAGAACGTTTGTGAACGTTTTTAAATGGTGCCACAAAGGTAATACTCTAACATTTGACATAAATACTTATTTCTGACGTTCTTAAAACCACTAGATATAACTAAAAAACATGTATTCTTGAGACACAGTTTTTTAAGATTTATGTAAAAATTTAAAAATAGTAGTGAATGCTATGGAATTATAATGTTTTCATGCTTTATATATAAAAATAAACAATTTTCAGTCAACATTTCATTTTTTTTGTTTACTTTATGTAAACCTATCCAATTTACGTTCTTATAACATAAATATAACATTTATATGTCGTCAATATGACGTTATTTCCACGACATCGTTACGTTATTATAATGTTATATTAACGTATAATTCCGGTATAAAAAAGCTGAAATATATTGAGCTTTATATTTTAAACCTTGTAAAATTGTCGTAAAACTTGGAATAAGACACTAAGCATGCTTTATTTATGAAAATATAGAAACACATCAACAAAAACATAAACCACATGTCACCTAGCTATAATTCTTTGTCTTTCTAGAGAATGTAATTTACGCTTTGACAATCTTTCTTCATATGACAGGTTTCTATTTTGGGGTATTAACTTTGTTATCCTCCGCTGGACGCATTCTAGTAAATTTATAACCATGATGTGGATATACTGTGACCAAAAGTGAAGTGCATATATATCTAAATGGAGCCTACCCAGAGCAAGATATATCTGAAGAACAATGAACCGATATCTTAATTATTACTAATGTTTCAATACATAAATCCCAGTGTTCTGTTTGCCTTATTACGAACATTTATTCATTGATTTTTGTTTGTTTTAAATTCTTACTAATCATAACTCCCAGATCCCTTTCATAATTCGACTTCATAATCTCAGCACCATATGCATGCATCTAGCTTATATCTTGTAACTCGATCTATCGTCATTACCTATCCTTTAAACCTTACATTTGTCAGTATTAAACGGCCTCCCCCAATCTTTTGACCATATTTCAGTACCCAATTTAGATCGTTCGATCGATCAATTTAGACCTCCTTGTATCATGTATCATCATACATGATGATAAAATGATACACACTACTGGGTATGCTGATGATATAATGATACACACTACTTGTTATGCTAACATGCAGAACACTCTTAACTCTGTATTAGTCTCATGTCAGGACTTAGGTTTAGTCATATCTCAGCAGAGGAAACAAAGATACTAAACGGGTGTCCACCCAGGCAGGGAGGAGCTGTTCACAAGATGCAACTGTATGATGGCTCCCAGCTTGACTATGTTAACAGATTCAAATACCTTAAATCTTGCCTTGTATTGTCCTTTTGTATTCAAACTCTGTCGTCAGTATAAAGAGAGGCTCCATAAGCCCTCTTGGAGATGTTGCAGGTTATCACTCAGGCTATGGTGCCAATGTTACAATTGTCAAAATGATGTACCTTGCATACATCAGATCTTTAGTGGATTATGCTGCACCTCTGCTTGCCTTGATGACTGAAAGAAAGCTTAAAGGGCTTGAAAACTTGCAGAACGAAGCCTTAAAGATAATCTTTGGATGCCCTTCGTACCACAAAGATACTTAACATGAGGAAGGAACTTAATATTCCGAGCGTTGTTTATCGTGTTACTGAAATTAACTGTCAAATTGGTATAAAAATGCTAAGGCTAGCTCATCCTAACTCTTGCACAGAAGCCTTCCAGAATGTCTTTATTGAAGGTCAACATTGTTTCATGTGGCACTGTATCAAAAGCTTTGCTAAAGTCAAGGTACACAACATCACAATCCTTACCACTATCAACTGCCTCAACTATGCTGGAATAAAAAGAGAGCAAATTTGTTAAACATGAACGGCCATGTGTAAAACCATGTGTTGCGACTTAACCCCATTGATTATAAATCTTTGATTCCTTTGGTATAGCCATGCCCTAATTCAGCTTAATATAGAATCCACAATATAGTGAGCCTCTATCTTTTAATCAGTCTTTTATGTGGCACTGTATCAAAAGCTTATTTTATGAGTGGGGAGTCCGTATAAACAACTGGGCCTCTACCCCCTTCAATCCGAACTATTTTCCTTGCTTCTTGCACTGAAATGTGTACAAGTCTCTAAACTGATACATTAATTGTGACTCTTTATCATCCTTAATTGCTCTCAACTCTTTAAGACATACTGTAACATGCACGTGTCTGAAGCTAGACACAAATACAACAAAATTATTAATGATAACAAGAGACTTCGAACTAGGTACCTCACAGGAAGGTGTCCTCAGTCCTACCTTATTTAATACCTTAATAAACACGCTGTTAAACTCTGTACCGAGCAAACCCAACGTCCACATCATTATAGCTATGCTGATGATATAATGATACACACCACTGGGTATGCTGATGATATAATGATACACACAACTGGGTATGCTGATGATATAATGATACACACAACTGGGTATGCCGATGATATAATGATACACACCACTGTGTATGCTGATGATATAATGATACACATAACTGGGTATGCCTATGATATAATGATACACACAACTGGGTATGCTGATGATATAATGATACACACAACTGGGTATGATGATGATATAGATACACACCACTGGGTATGCTGATGATATAATAATACACACCACTGGGTATGCTAACACGCAGAACACTCTTAACTCTGTATTAGACTCATGTCAGGACCTAGGTTTAATTATCTCAGCAGAGAAAACAAAGATACTAAATCGGCGCCCACCCAGGCAGGAAGGAGCTGTTCGCAAGATGCAATTGTCTGATGGCTCCCAGCTTGACTATGTAAACAGATTCAAATACCTTGGCCTTGAGGTGCCACTGTATAGTCCTGTTGTATTCAGACTCTGTCGTCAGTATAAAGAGAGGCTCCGAGCTCTCAAGGCTGTTGCAGGTTATCACTCAGGCTATGGTGCCAATGTCAGGATTGTCAAAATGATGTACCTTGCATACATCAGATCTTTAGTGGATTATGCTGCACCTCTGCTTGTTTTGATGCCTGAAAGAAAGCTTGGAGGGCTTGAAAAATTGCAGAACGAAGCCTTGAGGATAATCCTTGGTTGCCCTCGTACAACAAAAGATACTTAATATGAGAAAGGAACTTAATATTCCGAGCGTTGTTGATCGTGTTACTGAAATTAACTGTCAAATTAGTATTAAAATGCTTAGGCTAACTCATCCTAGTCCTTGCACAGAAGCCCTCCAGAATTTCTTTATTGAAGATCAGCATTGTTCCAAATGGATAACAAAAACTGGAACTCAACTCAGAATGTATCAGGTTCATGATTTGTACCAAGAGAAACAACAACGGCACTTTCCTGCACCGTGGGAGGTTACACCCTTTCCAGTTTTAATCCCTTCCTTTCCACCCAAGAAGCAAATTAGAAATCAGCCCAAACTTCGTCTTGAGGCAAAGCTAAACGCCTTAAGCCATATTGATGCTCTGTCCACAGAGCATTCTCTCTCTCAAATCATATACACTGATGGTTCCCTACACCGCACCACGGGTGCAACTGGAAGTGCAGTTGTTCTGACAATGGGCGATGGCCTATACTTTGAGTGGGGAGTCCGTATAAACAATTGGGCCTCTACCTTTCAGACTGAACTATTTGCTTGCTCCTTGCACTGAAATGTGTACAAGTCTCCAAACTTGATACATTAATTGTAAGTGACTCCTTATCATCCTTAAATGCTCTCAACTCTTTAAGACATAACTGTAACATGCTCGTGTCCGAAGCTAGGCACAAATACAACAAAATTATTAAGGATGGTAACAGAGTCCATTTCATGTGGTCTCCATCTCATGTTGGCCTCCAAATGCATGATAGAGCTGATAAGTTAGCCAAAGAATCTGCCTTTAAAGGAGACGTATGAGTGTAGCCTTGGATTGTCAATGAGCAATCTGAGAGCAGCAGTACACCGAGAACTTCAACAAGATCTTGTAGATCTGAGGCAAAGTGAAATTGACACCAGTAATTCCATCTATCATCATACTATCATGCAAGAGGAGCCACACATCTATGGATCATCCAATAAAATCAGCAGACTTCTAGATGTTACTACTGTTCGGCTTAAACTGTGTTTCAACTCTCTCTGGGATTTCTAATTATCTGCTGATGTAGACCTAACCAAATGTAAACTGGGTCAACAAGCACACCGTCTGTCACTATGTGATGGAGTGCCAAAAGACTTCAATTGAATTGAATTGAATTGAATTCAGAGACAATTTTATAATAAATGTTCCAGAGATGTTTAAATATTTCATTCAAAACGATCTGCTACCAGAAATCTTAGCCAAATATCCCCTATTTGCTAACTAAGATAAGTAAATGATAAGTAAATTGTCTTGCCAATTATATATACGAGGGAATGATTAAGGGTCGAGGGACGAAATGCGCAGTGCTGCCCTCATCTGTGACGTCACAGCATCATTCGCGCTAGTATCAACAGAGCGGCCATTTTGTCGTCAGTGCAGTCAGCGGACAGAGGACAAACGCTTCATGCAAATATTATCGTAAGTAAACACTTATATTTTATTATATTATTAGATTCTAGTGCTGGCTACAGTGCTGTGTATGTGTAGGCGAGGCCGGGCAGTGCTGGTGTATGTGGAGGCGAGGGGCAGTGCTAGTGTATGTGGAGGCGAGGGGCAGTGCTGGTGTATGTGGAGGCGAGGCCTGGCAGTGCTAGTGTATGTGGAAGCGAGGGGCAGTGCTGGTGTATGTGGAGGCGAGGCCTGGCAGTGCTAGTGTATGTGGAAGCGAGGGGCAGTGCTAGTGTATGTGGAGGCGAGGCCTGGTAGTGCTATAGTGTATGTGGAGGCGAGGGGCAGTGCTGGTGTATGTGGAGGCGAGGGGCAGTGCTAGTGTATGTGGAGGCGAGGGGCAGTGCTAGTGTATGTGGAGGCGAGGGGCAGTGCTAGTGTATGTGGAGGCGAGGGGCAGTGCTAGTGTATGTGGAGGCGAGGCCTGGTAGTGCTATAGTGTATGTGGAGGCGAGGGGCAGTGCTGGTGTATGTGGAGGCGAGGGGCAGTGCTGGTGTATGTGGAGGCGAGGGGCAGTGCTGGTGTATGTGGAGGCGAGGGGCAGTGCTGGTGTATGTGGAGGCGAGGGGCAGTGCTAGTGTATGTGGAGGCGAGGGGCAGTGCTGGTGTATGTGGAGGCGAGGCCTGGCAGTGCTAGTGTATGTGGAGGCGAGGGGCAGTGCTAGTGTATGTGGAGGCGAGGCCTGGCATTGCTAGTGTATGTGGAGGCGAGGCCTGGCATTGCTAGTGTATGTGGAGGCGAAGGGCAGTGCTAGTGTATGTGGAGGCGAGGCCTGGCAGTGCTAGTGTATGTGGAGGCGAGGGGCAGTGCTGGTGTATGTGGAGGCGAGGGGCAGTGCTTGTGTATGTGGAGGCGAGGCCTGGCAGTGCTAGTGTATGTGGAGGCGAGGGGCAGTGCTGGTGTATGTGGAGGCGAGGCCTGGCAGTGCTAGTGTATGTGGAGGCGAGGGGCAGTGCTAGTGTATGTGGAGGCAAGGCCTGGCAGTGCTAGTGTATGTGGAGGCGAGGCCTGGCAGTGCTAGTGTGTGTGGAGGCGAGGGGCAGTGCTGGTGTATGTGGAGGCGAGGGGCAGTGCTGGTGTATGTGGAGGCGAGGGGCAGTGCTAGTGTATGTGGAGGCGAGGGGCAGTGCTGGTGTATGTGGAGGCGAAGGGCAGTGCTGGTGTATGTGGAGGCGAGGGGCAGTGCTAGTGTATGTGGAGGCGAGGGGCAGTGCTAGTGTATGTGGAGGCGAGGGGCAGTGCTGGTGTATGTGGAGGCGAGGCCTGGCAGTGCTAGTGTATGTGGAGGCGAGGGGCAGTGCTAGTGTATGTGGAGGCGAGGGGCAGTGCTAGTGTATGTGGAGGCGAGGGGCAGTGCTGGTGTATGTGGAGGCGAGGCCTGGCAGTGCTAGTGTATGTGGAGGCGAGGCCTGGCAGTGCTAGTGTATGGAACTGAGGACTCAGGCCCCAGGGCCTGGGCACAGGGGCCTGAGCACTGCTGAGGGTTAGCCAACATGAGAAGGTTGTGTTGATTGCCTGAAATTATTTAAATTGTTTAATGTATTGAATGGCATTTTTCAAGTTACATTTTTTAAATTACTGAACTAGGTTCTAAATTTTTTTAAATTTTGCCACGAGGGGGCGAGTTTATTGGGCAACGCCACTAATCTTGTGAGTGGACACACCGCCATAGCAGCATGTACAACACTCTCCAATAGGAAAAAAACCCGCTGGGTTCTAGGCTAGGTTAGGCTCATCTGTAATAATTGAATTAAGCCTAGCAAAGCCTAGAACCTAGTTCAGTAATTTAAAAAATGTTGTAACTAGAAAAATGCCATTCAATACATTAAACAATTTAAATATTTTCAGGCAATCAACACAACCCTCTCATGTTGGCTAACCCTCTCATGTTGGTCAATAATTTAATTATTTTTTATGGAGTAATCTTTGCTATATTGATAGTGCTTGTTGTGTGTCTGCAGGTGCATTCAGTGTGTGTACGATACCTGATGTTAAAAAATTATTTCTTTCTTGTTCATGCTCTCATTTAGACGTTTGGCCTCGACGAGGTTCAGTCTTGTGACTGGTCTGTGGCACGTTTTTGTTAAAATGTAGTCTTTTCGAGACTACATTTCAAATGTAGTGTGTGTGGCGGCGTGTATGTTAGGTATTACCTAACATACACGGTCTAATATATCTATCTGTGTGAAATAGATTAAATCCATTTATTTGATATTCAGCCAATAGTTCTGTATTTTCTACATTCATCCATGTTTTGGTAAGTGCAATAATATGTATTGTTTCATTGCAGATTAGAGATTCTAGATAGTTCTAGATTTCCGAAGTACTGAAACGCGCGCCATACAGGCTTGGTGGATCTAGGTGCAAGGTAAAATTATTTACATTTACTTGTTTTTTATTTATATGCATATATATATATGCCTAAGTTTTGAAAGTGAACAAATTGTTTACAATGGTTTATAATTTTATCAGTGTCAGACACAATTACATCTTACAATTACATCTGCTCATTACAAAATACTCTTTAAAAAATTACTTCTTAACAATAAGAGCATATAAATATATCCATAATCATCTGTATCAAACCTTATTACAGGTAAAACCAGTAGGCAGTCTACTGTATTTTATCAAACCCTTATTAGAATAATAGATCTTGTAATAATTTTGCAAAAATAGTGGCATTTACTATTTTTAAAAGATTATTAAAAAATTTACCGATATGGTGCATTCGGAAGACAAACCAAATTTTTCACTTATGACAATTGAGCACCTGCTACATCCTTGTAGCAGGTGCTACAGGTGCTACATCCATCG
>NC_091154.1:45850985-45863485 GCF_040958095.1 Procambarus clarkii
GCCACACCACTGAAGACATTGAGGATATACCACGAGGGAGAGACAAAACTGTTGAAGGAAGGAGTCACTGGCTCCACCTGACCACCTTGTTTCTCGCACTCTCATCATCCTCCGTAAGTACTTGAGTGCATTTCCTGCTTGATAGGGTTCTGGGAGTTCTTCTACTTCCCAAGCCCGGCCCGAGGCTGATTAAAAAGACTGATTAAAAAGATAGAGTCTCATGGTATTGGGGGTGCTATATTAAGCTGGATTAGGGCATGGCTATACCAAAGGAAACAGAGAGTTAGTATAAATGGAATCAAGTCAGAGTGGGAAAATGTTGTAAGTGGAGTGCCTCAAGGCTCTGTCCTGGGACCTCTGTTGATTATAATTTATATAAATGATTTAGATTCAGGTTTGAGTAGCAACATTTGCAAATTTGCCGATGATACGAAAATCGGTAGGGAAATTAATTCGGAGGAGGACTCACTATCACTTCAAGTTGATCTAGATAGGGTTTTGAAATGGTCAAAGGATTGGCAGATGCAGTTTAATGCTGATAAATGTAAAGTTCTGAGGTTAGGTAATGATGATAGAGTTACAAGATACGAGCTAGATGGTGTTGTGATTGCGAAGTCGGATTGCGAAAGGGATCTGGGAGTTATGATTAGTAAGAATTTAAAACAAAAGGATCAATGCATAAATGTTCATAATAAGGCAAATCGGACACTTGGATTTATTAATCGCAGCGTTAGTAACAAGACACCTGGTGTGGTTCTCAAGCTATACCTTGCTCTAGTTAGGCCCCATTTAGATTATGCAGTTCAGTTTTGGTCGCCATATTATAGAATGGATATAAATTCACTTGAACGTGTCCAGCGTAGGATGACTAAGTTAATTCCCCAAATTAGAAATCTTTCATATGAAGAAAGATTAACAAAGCTTAAGTTGCATTCACTGGAAAGGCGAAGAGTTAGGGGTGACATGATAGAGGTTTACAAGTGGATGAATGGACATAACCGGGGGGATATTGGTAGGGTATTAAAAGTATCAACACAGGACAGAACACGAAACAATGGGTATAAATTGGATAAGTTTAGATTTAGGAAAGACTTGGGTAAATACTGGTTCAGTAACAGGGTTGTTGATTTGTGGAACCAATTGCCGCGTAACATTGCGGAGGTGGGGTCCCTCGATTGTTTCAAGCACGGGTTGGACAAGTATATGAGTGGGATTGGGTGGTTATAGAATAGGAGCTGCCTCGTATGGGCCAATAGGCCTTCTGCAGTTACCTTTGTTCTTATGTTCTTATGTTCTTATGAGGCTAGGCTCGACTTGTGAGAGTTTGGTCCACCAGGCTGTTGCTTGGAGCGGCCCGCAGGGCCACATACCCACCACAGCCTGGCTGATCCGGAACTTCTCTTAGAAAACAGTCCAGTTTTCTCTTGAAGATGTCCACGGTTGTTCCGGCAATATTTCTTATAGTCACTGGGAGAACGTTGAACAACCGTGGACCTCTGATGTTCATACAGCGAAGAGTTAGGGGTGACATGATAGAGGTTTACAAGTGGATGAATGGACACAACAAAGGGGATATTAATAGGGTATTAAAAGTATCAGCACAAGACAGAACACGAAACAATGGGTATAAATTTAGATTTAGGAAAGACTTGGGTAAATACTGGTTCGGTAACAGGGTTGTTGATTGTTGATTTGTGGAACCAATTACCGCGTAACGTGGTGGAGGTGGGGTCCCTCGATTGTTTCAAGCGCGGGTTGGACATGTAAATGAGTGGGATTGGGTGGTTATAGATAGGAGCTGCCTCGTATGGGCCAATAGGCCGTCTGCAGTTGCCTTTGCTCTTATGTTCTCTGATTGTGCCTATGGCACCTTTGCTCCTCACAGGTTCAATCCTGCATTTCTTCCATATCATTCACTCCAGTACGTTGTTATTTTACTGTGTAGATTTGGGACCTGGCCCTCCAGTATTTTCCACGTGTATATTATTTGGTATCTCTCTCGTCTCCTTTCTAGAGAGTACATTCGGAGAGCTTTGAGACGATCCCAATAATTTAGGTGTTTTATCTCAACGATGCGTGCCGTATATGTTCTCTGTATTCCCTCTATTTCAGCAATCTCTCCTGCTCTGAAGGGGGGAAGTGAGTACTGAGCTTTCTGCTCCACCATTGTCTGCTCCAATATTGTCTTACACCCCTAACATACAATTGTTAATAATAAAAATAATAAAAATTTATTTAGGAAAAGTACATACATAGTTGCAGAGTTACAGTACAAACATTCTGTTTGATTTAAAGATAGAGGTAGTACATACAATACCTAAAGCCACTAGTACGCATAGCGTTTTGGGCAAGGTGAGGTGGGGAAAAAAACCCACTTAGACTAAAACTTAATAGTAATTAAGCTTAAAGTATAATTGCATTGAAAGAAAAAAATAAAAAAATAAAAGATGAAAAAAGGGGGGAACATGGTAGAAAATAGCCAATATACAAGTTGGTCAACAAACAGCATGTTTTTTTTCTTCAACAAAAATGTTGGGGTATGGAAATAGGACTATGGAATTGTTGGAGGTGTGGACGTTGGCCAGGAATTGTTGGGGTAAATTATATGCCTGACATTGTTGGGGTGTGGACATTGGCCTATCAAATAATGATAACTTTTATAATAATAATAATAATAATAATAAGAAATTTCACTGGGACTGTGTAGTGTTGCAAACCCATGACCAAGGTATTGCCAGCTGCATACTCTACTACTGTACCACCACTGACTTTCTTACAATCGGATTTCTACTGATATCACAGGAACGGCCAAGCGGACAGCATGCGGGACTTGTGATCCTGTGGTCCTGGGATCGATCCCAGGCGCCGGCGAGAAACAATGGGCAGTTTCTTTCACCCTACGCCCCTGTTACCTAGCAGTAAAAATAGGTACCTGGGTGTTAGTCAGCTGTCACGGGCTGCTTCCTGGGGGTGGAGGCCTGGTCGAGGACCTGGCCGCGGGGACACTAAAAAAAGCCCCGAAATCATCTCAAGATAACCTCAAGTCTGTGATATCCTGATATCACAGTCCTGAAGCCAGTCCAAGTTTTATGTAAGACCCCCAAGCACTCAGGTGAAGGATAAAGTACTGTAGTTCAACATTGTATGCTCAACTTCAGATACACAGAAAATCACACTGTGATATACATCAATGAACAATCCACTGAGGCTGTGAGGTGATGCAAACATTGCAGGTTTGCATCATCTCACAGCCCGAGGGAATTTTCTCATTTATGTACTGTATATCACTTTAGTGTGATTTTCTGTGTAAATAATAATAATATATTATTTATTCAAAAGATTGTGTGTACAAAGAACATAAGAATATTGTTCAATTGAAGGGACAGAAGTTACACATACTAATGAAGCACTATTACGCAAAGCGTTTTGGGTAAAATTAATAATAATATAGAAATTTTTTAATTAAAGTTGTGACGGGATAAAACACTTAATACTGTTAGAGAAGTAAGCTAACAAAATGAGAATGTTCAAGGAAAATAAAAAATGAATACAAAGAAGGTGATACTTAAGGATGACAAGCATAGACTATTACATTATGGAGTCAGTAGTTCTAGCAACAGTACAGTAGTTTATTTACATTAATATAGAATGGAAATACAAGGTGTAATTTAGAAAGCAAGTGAACTATTCCTCATAACATTTTCTTTGAACATATCAGAACATAGAGTAACATACTATAATTTAAGGTTAATTTGGCCAACAGTTTCAAATAACCAAGATCATAAAGGACACGAGTAAACACTTTATCAAAGAAATGCATGAAATTAGATGACATTAAATGTAGATAGTAAATGTAGAAATTAAATGTGTGTACTCGCTTGAATGAACTATATGGGGCATAGCCGATTCATTCCAGTGTGGAATTCATTCCATCCGTTCGGCCCCAGCAACTCCCTTCCCCCCCCCCAAAAAAAAATACAATCACATTAATGCATATGCCAGTCCACATTTGCCTTATGAAAAATTTAAATAATAAAGAATTTGTATTGCAATGAAATAAATTGATATTGCACGTTACAGTACTGTACTTACCCTACCAGTTGAGTTTTGTATTGCAACTTTGTTAGCCTTAATATCCTGAGAGTGCCACACATATGAATATAAATTGTTTAAAGAACAGTAACTTTCTAACAAATGTACATTATACACTACAGTCTGTACATAAAGTACAGACCACTAGAATCACACTACTGCAGTACACTTATATCATATAAACTACACTTTGTACATTTAATGTCATTAGAACTGTGCTGTACAGCTCAATTGGTACTCCCAGGTAAGTTATGGCTAGTGCTGGGTGCTGGTCCAGTTGCCTGGGCATCAGAAGGTGAGTCCTTGCTAGTGCTGGGTGCTGGTCCAGTTCCTGGGCATCCTTGGAAGGTGAGTCCTTGCTAGTGCTGGGTGCTGGTCCAGTTGCCTGGCATCCTGGAAGGTGAGTCCTGCTAGTGCTGGGTGCTGGTCCAGTTGCCTGGCATCCTGGAAGGTGAGTCCTTGCTAGTGCTGGGTGCTGGTCCAGTTGCCTGGCATCCTTGGAAGGTGAGTCCTTGCTAGTGCTGGGTGCTGGTCCAGTTGCCTGGGCATCCTCGGAAGGTGAGTCCTTGCTAGTGCTGGGTGCTGGTCCTGTAGGCCTACTGTGAAACCATACCAAAAACTTTTGAATCTTAGTTTGTTTCTTTGTTGTGAGCTTCATTATAATATCTTTCATGTCCTTTAGGTGCAGGTAATAATCTGTCAGCTCTTCATTATCAGTTACAGCAACCAAATCAAGCAGATCATTAACCTTTTGCAATGATGCAGCATATGGAATAGTAACACACTGTCATCTTCCTCTTCCACATCCTCATCATTATTACCAGTAACACACTGGATAATCTCATTATCAGTTAATTCACCATAACCTGGATCATCAGTATATTATCTAACACTCATTCACATCAGAAAGTTGCAAATCTTCCTCACCTGCATCTCTGAATGTCTCAAAAATCACATTATCAAAGCCCTCAAAATCATAGTCATCTTCGTCTTTATTCTAACCAGGTACCGGACTCAGAATTTTATTCCATGCATTCTTTAATGTGGTGACCTTCAACTCGCTCCATTCTTGGCCTAGTTGTAAATTGCTTTAATTGAATATTTCTTGAAATTTTCTAGTGTTCTACTACCTTCGTATCCTTATTAGGCATCTCGTCTTCCTCAGAAAGCAGAACTTCCATAATATCTGAATTCATAGCTCTTTTATAAAGCCTTTGAGAGCATAGATAACCCCTAATCCATGGGCTGTATTACAGATGTAGTGTTTGGTGGTAAAGCCATACATGTTATTTTGCCATCAGGCGATGTTAATTTAGCAATGGGGTGAGCTGGGGCATTATCAGTCAACAACATTGCCTTTACCTCAGCAGGATGAATTCTGCACATATTGATCTGCTGCTTTTTACTTCTTTACAAAAGTGATTCTGGAACCAATCCTCAAAAGTAATCTGTGTGAACCAGGCATTTTTTGTGTTGTAGTAGATGACAGGTAGTCTGTTCATGCAGTTTTTCAATGCTCTGAGGTTGGCAGATTTCCCAACAATTGCGTACTTTGTTCGGTGACTGCCATCTGCGTTACAGCACAATAATGCTGAAATTCTTTCCTTCTTTACCTTGCAACCAGGAATACTCTTCCTCAAGCCTGAAGGCCAAAGTGTTTCTTTGAAGGCATTTCCAGTTAAAGCCTGTTACATCTGCATTGTACACTTAAAACCAGCTTAGATTATTAGATATCATGTGCTGAGAAAGTTTATGCTTATATGCATTAGCACTTCCAACATCTGCACTTAATGCTCGCCACAATTTTTCTTGTTAATGATGCCATGCCTCTATTTAAATCGACATACATTCATGCTAGCCTTCAAATTGTCAATGTTTAACTTTACAGCAAGTCTTTCAGCTGCATTTCTAATAGAATCAATTGAAACAACAGTTCCTTCGCACGATGCTGTGTAAATCATTTATACATATAGTCAAATCTGTATACTTAGCAGGTTTCATGTTTTCCTGTTGCCTATTGCATGAGTTTGAGCAAAGAATTTCTTAATATTATCCTTCTGCTTTTTTATACACAAACTGTAGCTTACCGATGTTGAATTCTTGGGCGAGTCGAGTGACAGAGTATCCATGCTCTGCTTTCTCTGTCAAGTCAACTTCTGATCAATTGACAAATGTTTTCTCTTTTGTTTTATACCTTCAATACCATGAATGCTGATCTGAGACATCTTGATAGATTAAATGAGTTCAAACAGTAAAATTGTTCAAATTTATCACGAAAATCCTTCGCGATCGAGTCCGACGTTTTTACCCCAGGAAGAGGAGAAGCACATGGTGCCAGCCATCTCATCCAGGCCCAATGCGTTGACATGACCTGTGCTTATTTTATAGGCATACTCAAAATTTAATGTACAAGTTACAATTTGACTGTTACAATTGTTTTATTTAAAATATTATTATTGTTATAATTAGTGAAATATTGTTAGTTTGAAGTTTTATGCATTTTATACAGTACAGTTCTGTATTAACCCTTAAGCTGTGCATGGCATACATATACGACAGGACCTGATGGCAAAGTTCAATTTCTCAAATTTGCTCTATGCTTTCCATTTTTGTGCATACTAGCAATCTGTAACTTTGTCTAAATGATCACAAACGTAACTTGAAAAATAAGAAAACAAAAAATAATTATAAAATTGAATATTGAAAACTTCAGATTTTGAGATAGCTGCAAAAATATAAACTATCACCAATCGTTCATTTGGTGTTATTATGCTCTCAGAATAGTATATGATCTTCATTTTCATAGATTAGAATATATGTTTTCAGTTTATTTACTGTAAAAAAAAATGTCAGCGTGGCATTGAATTATGCGCAAATTTAGAAAAAAAATTGATATCTCCAAATTTAGGGTTTGTGAAAAATCCATTCTAATAGGATTGTAGAACAACAACTGTGCATATTATTTGTAAAATGATGAGAATAGGTGAGAAACTGATTTTTTAAGCTGACTCAAAGTTGAAACTTAGTTTAAAGATAATTGAAGTTGAAGATATCGACAATGAATAAGGTAGTTCTAATTCATTAATTTACTTATATGTTTTAATAAACGTTGTTTGATATTCGTACTCGAATATGTGAAAGTTGTAGTCAATATGTTGAATGATGTCAAGAAAAAATAACCCCAAAAAACAAAATATAGGGTAATTATAATGATTTAGGGATAAAAATGTATACTTTATAAAGTGATAAAGCCCTAATCTGGTCCCTAATCATCAAAAGACTAAAGAGACAAAGAAATAGAATTTGAAATCTGTGAAAAACTCAGTAAAAAAATTCAAAGTCCTAAGTTCTGCCAGTTGTGACTGATTCATTTGTGACCAATTTCATTCTATCTTGACATAGTTAGGGATGGGTATGCACTCTCCAGGATGTAGAGGTTACACAAAATGAGATAATAAACAAAGGAGACAAAAAAATGGACATTGGTGAAAGTAACAGATATTAACATTAGGCAATGCATTTTTATGATATTTAACAAAATAGAGCATGATAAATACTCATTATTATTGGTATTATTATGTATTACTCAGCAATGCTATACAGACACCAGCTGCATATCCACTTTGTGGACACTTCTTGCTACTATTCTTCTTCTTTGTACATTGAACAAGTGCTTGCATCTCTTTATTACTGCATTATCCCTCAGTTCCAGTTAATAGGAGCTGTTCTCCTTATCAAGAAAATGTTCTCCTTTTAAAAAAATTGTCTAAATACATTTCTGAAAATATTGGAATGAAACTTTCATGATGCTTATGCCAATAAGTTGTAGATTTGTTTAACATTTAATATTAATTTTCGCATAATTCAAATATTTTTTGCCCAGCCCCAGCTTTTACAGCCCAGGCTGTAGCAGCTTTAGGGTTAATGCATGTGGTTTGTATTACATAGGCTTTTTTTTTATTATTATTTTTTTCTACCACAGATGTGGCCACACATTTACAATGCTAACCAGCATATATACATTTTCTTCTGTCCTCCATGGACAGGGTTAGAGATGTGTTAAACATATAGTTCAAGGGTTTATTGAACAATCAACCACAGAAGGTGATTTGGTGCTTTTAAAATGCTAAGCTAACCTACATACGTAAATACATAGATATACAGATTTACGTATGCCCTACATAAAGTGTTTGATGTGTCTTTTACATAGTGTCATTAATGTGCATTTACAAAGGTGAAATGTAATTCTGATCAGCTTGCATATAAACTTTATACACATACATATACACACACACACACATATACGTACATATACATACATATATACACACACACATGCATTCACATACATTTGTCTCTTTTACTCTGACAGGGTGAGATAGCTGATAGAGAATCTAGTGTGCAATTAAGCACTTTATCACTGTAGGTGATGAAGGTGCTTTTACAAGCTCAGGTTATATAGTTACATCACATACATACATTGTATAATTGATACATTACATGGTTAATCTTGGGTACAGTAGGCTGTTAGAGAGGGAGGGGAGGCAGCCGAGAACCCACCCATACCCCCTTCCCCTTTCCTGCCCACCCGTCCTTACTCCTGCCACCCTCCTTACTCCTGCCCACCCTCCTTACTCTTGCCCACCCTCCTTATTCCTGCCCACCCTCCTTATTCCTGCCCACCCCTCCTTACTCCTGCCCACCCCTCCTTACTCCTGCCCACCCTCCTTACTCCTGCCCACCCTCCTTACTCCTGCCCACCCCTCCTTACTCCTGCCCACCCCTCCTTACTCCTGCCCACCCCTCCTTACTCTTGCCCACCCTCCTTACTCCTGCCCACCCTCCTTACTACTGCCCACCCTCCTTACTCCTGCCCACCCCTCCTTACTCCTGCCCACCCCTCGTTACTCCTGCCCACCCCTCCTTACTCTTGCCCACCCTCCTTACTCCTGCCCACCCTCCTTACTCCTGCCCACCCTCCTTACTCCTGCCCACCCCTCCTTACTCCTGCCTACCCCTCCTTACTCCTGCCCACCCTCCTTACTCCTGCCCACCCTCCTTACTCCTGCCCACCCTCCTTACTCCTGCCCACCCTCCTTACTCCTGCCCACCCTCCTTACTCCTGCCCACCCTCCTTACTCCTGCCCACCCTCCTTACTCCTGCCCACCCTCATTACACCTGCCCACCCTCCTTACTCCTGCCCACCCTCCTTACTCCTGCCCACCCCTCCTTACTCCTGCCCACCCTCCTTACTCCTGCCCACCCTCCTTACTCCTGCCCACCCTCCTTACTCTTGCCCACCCTCCTTATTCCTGCCCACCCTTCTTATTCCTGCCCACCCTCCTTATTCCTGCCCACCCCTCCTTACTCCTGCCCACCCTCCTTACTCCTGCCCACCCTCCTTACTCCTGCCCACCCTCCTTGCTCCTGCCCACCCTCCTTACTCCTGCCCACCCTCCTTACTCCTGCCCACCCTCCTTGCTCCTGTCCACCCTCCTTACTCCTGCCCACCCTCCTTACTCCTGCCCACCCTCCTTACTCCTGCCCACCCTCCTTACTCCTGCCCACCCTCCTTACTCCTGCCCGCCCTCCTTACTCCTGCCCACCCTCCTTACTCCTGCCCACCCTCCTTACTCCTGCCCACCCTCCTTACTCCTGCCCACCCTCCTTACTCCTGCCCACCCTCCTTACTCCTGCCCACCCTCCTTACTCCTGCCCACCCTCCCCACTCCTGCCCACCCTCCTTACTCCTGCCCACCCTCCCCACTCCTGCCCACCCTCCTTACTCCTGCCCACCCTCCTTACTCCTGCCCACCCTCCCCACTCCTGCCCACCCTCCTTACTCCTGCCCACCCTCCTTGCTCCTGCCCACCCTCCTTACTCCTGCCCACCCTCCCCACTCCTGCAAACCCTCCTTACTCCTGCCCGCCCTCCTTACTCCTGCCCACCCTCCTTATTCCTGCCCACCCCTCCTTACTCCTGCCCACCCTCCTCACTCCTGCCCACCCTCCTTACTCCTGCCCACCCTCCTTACTCCTGCCCACCCTCCTTGCTCCTGCCCACCCTCCTTACTCCTGCCCAGTGACAGACACCAATATGTAACCATCAATGATACAACTTCTTCCACTCTACCAATTACCGTTGGATTGCCACAGGGCAGCATCTTAGGACCTCTTCTATTTCTTATATATATAAACGATCTGCCTAATGTCTCTAATATTCTCAAACCTATATTGTTTGCTGACGATACTACCCTTATCTACTCAAACCTCAACCCACATACACTAAATAATGTTGTGAATAATGAATTAAAAAAAGTCCACTTATGGATGTCAACGAACAAACTAACATTAAACATCGAAAAGACTTACTACATCTTATTTGGAAACAAATCATCAAATGCAATTCAGCTACAGATAGACAACATTAACATCAGTAATAAAAATGATGGCAAGTTTCTTGGCCTATTCCTAGACAAGAGACTCAACTTCAGCACCCACATTCAACACATAACTAAGAAAGTCTCTAAGACAGTTGGTATACTCTCCAAAATCAGATATTATGTTCCTAACTCTGCTCTCCTCTCACTATATTATGCACTAATCTACCCCTATCTTAATTATGGTATCTGTGCATGGGGGTCTACCACTGCAAACCACCTTAAGCCCATCATCACACAGCAAAAATCTGCTATCAGAATAATAACTAACTCTGCTTTCAGACAACACTCAGCTCCCTTGTTTAAATCCCTAAACTTGCTAAATATTAACTCCCTCCACACATTCTCTTGTGTCAACTACATTTACAAAACCCTGTTCTTAAATGCAAACCATGCTCTGAAACTCTCCCTGGACAGATGTAATAGGACCCATTATCACCACACCAGAAATAAATATCTCTTTGATATCCCCAGGGTCAAACTTAATCTGTGTAAACACTCTATGCAAATTAAGGGACCTAGTCTATGGAACTCACTCCCTAGTGAATTGAAAAACTGTAAAACTTTTGCCTTATTTAAAAGTAAAACCAAAAAGTACCTAACTTCATCTATTTAGTTTCCTACACTGAGCTTTAAATTTGCTCTGTACCTAGTGTTACCCAATCTCCTAATTTTTATGTAATATCAAACAACCTTATCATTGTGTTCATTGCTGTCTTCTTTTATGTGCTAGCCATATGCTGTATTGTGACTACCAATTTTTGTCAACTACCATTCAAGCTGTCATTGCAATCAATCTTACATTGTTTCTGCTGTATTGTGCCTACCAATTTGTTGTCAACTACCATTTTAAGCTGTCATTGCAATCAATCATAGCTACCTATGTGCTTTAATATACTGTACCTATAATTTTCTCTCATCTTTTTTTTTTCATTCCATGTAATCTGTTATCATTTTTTTTGTCTATAAATTTTGCAAGTATTTACCTCCTTAAAATTTTCTTAGATTAAGGACCTGCCCGAAACGCTGCGCGTGCTAGTGGCTTTACAAGACTGTAATTACCATATTTGTATCCTCACATTCCTTATGTACATTCTTGTATATGCATAAATAAATAAATAATAAATAAATAAATAAATATATCTTCTTGATTGATGCCACACATCTTGAAGTTAAGAATTCTTAACAATTTTCGTAACTTATACTAACACAACACTAAAATTAACACTTAAAATTACTGTACAGTTCATTAAGCAAAGTTAGTTTTGACTGCCAGCTTCTGAAACCTCACTGGTTGAAGGCATTTGGGTTGCCTGTGAGGCCTCGCTTGTTGAAGGCGCTTGCATGTGCCTCACTTGTTGAAGCGCTTGCATGCCCTCATTTGTTGAAGGCGCTTGGCTTGCCTGTGACGCCTCACTTGTTGAAGGCACTTGGCTTGCGCCTCACTTGTTGAAGGCGCTTGGCTTGCCTGTGAAGCCTCACTTGTTGAAGGCATTTGGCTTGCTTGTGACGCCTCACTTGTTGAAGGCGCTTGCTTGCTTGCGCATCACTTGTTAAAGGCGCTTGCTTGCTTGCGCATCACTTGTTAAAGGCGCTTGGCTTGCCTGTGGCGCCTCACTTGTTGAAGGCATTTGGCTGCCTGTGACGCCTCACTGGTTGAACAACACATAACTTGTCTTTAATTGCTAGGACAACCTTCTTCCTCTTAACACCTCCAGAATGATTGATGCTGCTACCAGACATAGTCTTGGCCAAAAATGTTCAAAGTTACTATGAAAATAAAAAAGTTATTTAAAAAAATATTTCACTAATGGCGCAGCACTGTGTATAACACGAGGGACGGATGCACATGGGTTGACCAGTGTTGGACAGGTCCACTTGGGGTGGGGCAGCTATAGCCGCCCCACCCGTAGGCCGCCAGGAGGAAAAAAACTCACAATATTTTTGAAGGAAACTTCAGCCTGTGCA
>NC_091154.1:45868485-45884731 GCF_040958095.1 Procambarus clarkii
ATTAAATATGACCTAAAAAAGTAAGATTAATAATTCTAACACGAATTTTCTCCATATTTCTTATGTTTCTTTTCACTGTCGATGGTAATTGAAAAATCAATTCTCCAAAATTCATTTTTATTTCTAGTTTGACGCGACACTTGAATGCGTTTCGTAATAACTTATTACATTTTCAAAGACTTTAGTTTACACACACACAACTATAACTTACAAACACTAAACAGAGTTTAACCCTTAAACTGCGCATGGTGTATATATACGCCCTGAGTAACATGTCCCACGGTGTGCATGGAGTATATATACGCCATAGGGTGCCAGGCCCGATTCAAATGGCCCGCGGCTACACGGGGTTCACAGAAGCTTCCTCAGGGCTCTTGTAAACAGACGCCATTTTTTAAACAAATCGTGGGCAATATTCTCAGGTGTAAGAGGCACAGTACTGTTGGAGCAACCAAGGCTGGCGCACGCAGCATGAGCGAACAGCTTTGCTGTTCAGCTTGTGACCACAGCATCGCCGAAAAATGTCAAAATAAATATTAATTGTTATTATTTAGCGATGACAATATTACAGATGACCCCTGATGATATAAATAACCAGGGTTGTGATAATAGCAGGAATGTTGTAATAATTAGCGCTGTGGGAGGAGTGATGCTGAGAGACGGAGAGAGACAGCATCGTTTACTGACTGTGTGGCCACCTGTTATTGTTTGCATTCACCATACCAGGTCAGTGGTTCTCTATGGTGAACACAAATGTAGATACTTATATATAATGTGTGTATTAGTGTAATAACAGCAAAAGGATTATGCTGGGAGGAGCCATATGGGTGACGTAGGTGACGTCGTCTGCACGATTTGTCTAGCTGTTTAGAGGGTGGCCACTATGCTCTTTGGGCGCACTACAAGCTTAGGTGTAGTTACGGTGCATAAAACATGTAGATACTTATATATAACATGTGTATATAGGGTAATAACACTGCAAACAGTATTGTTGGGGAGAAAGTTTAGTGCGTGTGACCTTGAATGAGTGAGGGAGCCGCCAGCCGCCATCTGTGTATAGCGACGACTCTTAGTGCCTGAACTAACTATTCAGCTTAGCTGTACAGTTGTGTGAACAAAATATATACATACTTATATATAACGTCTGTATATAGTGTAATAACACCACAAATGGTATTGTTGGGGGAAGAAAGTTTAGTGCGTGTGTTGAGGGAGTGGCAGCGAGTGGCTGGCTGGTGTGTGGTGGTAACTCTTCGTTGCTTTTCGACTCTCAATACCAACTTAGTGGTTCGTTATGGTGACCAAAACATGCAGATACTTATATATAACCTGTGTATAGAGTGTAAAGCAGCAAAACTATTTGTTTATGTTTTATAAACATAATAATTGAATCACTAATATGCACATCATACTTTTGAGTATAGTGATTATTCACCACTTTTATTATATAAATATATTACAATACACACTATTGAATAATATTACTGCAAAAAAACTAAGAAAAAATCAATCGAAGAAACATTGAAACAATTAGGTAATAATATCTTTGTGGCAACTCCCACCTGTCAGCGCGGGTGACGCTGACGGGTCTGACGACCGCTCTGTCAACGCCCACTTTTTGCCAGACTTCCTCGGTCAATTGCGCCCAAAATATGTCACCTACGATTTTTTTTATTTTTCCCGTGCTCAGGGGACACAAATTAACATGTCTAGAAGACGAAAAAAAAATGAATTTTTTTTTCTTGCGCACAGGGGTGTAAATGTCCCCAGGACCCCTGAGCAGTGTAAGGGTTAAACAGCTTTGATTTTATACCTGCATTTGGGTGAGGTGATATGTTACAACAGTTTTGGATGAGGTGAAAACAAATTTTCAACACAAGACAAACACGAAACAATGGGTATAATATTTTGTAAGTTAAAAGGAAGAATGTAAGTAACTGCAATGGGCCTATATTGGTGCGGAGTCTTGAAGTGGGTAGAATATAGTTGTGCATTAATTGGCTGTTGATTGCTGGTATCGACTTCTTAATGTGTAGTGCCTCGCAGATATCAAGCCGCCTGCTATCGCTGTATCTATCGATGATTTCCGTGTTTTTTGATAAGACTTCTCTGGTGATGGTCTGGTTGTGGGAAGAGATTATATGTTCCTTAATGGAGCCCTGTTGCTTATGCATCGTTAACGATGCATAAGCCATTCTATAGGCCATTGCTCCCCTTGCCTCTCTGAGGGGGCCAGGTTCTGGCCGTGGTCCCCGGTAGGCCCTGAACTCCATACACATGACTGATGCCAAAGTCTGACATTAGCATATCAGCCTGGTAAAGCTCCGGGGAGCCTCCGGGTCTCACCCAGAAAATGGCGTTTCATTACATTCAACGCTGGTTTTTTCCAAATTTTCACTATACTGTAACACTTGTCAATGATACAGGTCTATATTTGATGGGATCTTCCCTGCTGCCACTGTTGTAGATTGCTGCTGCCTCTAATATCAACAGGGAATCTGAAATAGGTAGTACAGTGAATATCAACCTTGTAGTGCAAACATTTGTTCTGTGTTAGCCTTTTTCCACACATCTGCTAGGACTCCTGTTCACGGGGATGCCTGAAAAAATCTGTTAAGTGGAATGCTGAGCTCAAGTGCACATTCTCTCAAAACCCATGGTGAAACTCCATCTGGACCAAATGCTTTGTTCTTACTTAGCTCCTTTGGCATTTTTTTCACTTTATATTCAGACACCTCTATGAAATGTGAGAAATCTTTAAAGAATTGGATAAAGAAAGAGATCTAGAAGTGGTTCTAGATAAAAAGCTATCACCTGAGGACCACATAAAGAACATTGTGTGAAGAGCCAATGCTACACTTTCTAACTTCAGAATTGCTTTTAAATACATGGATGGCAAAATACTAAAGAAATTATTCACAACTATTGTCAGACCAAAACTGGAATATGCAGTGGTTGTATGGTGCCCATATCTTAAGCAGCACATCAACAAACTGGAAAAGGTGCAGAGACATGCAACTACTGTAATTTACTCGTGGAAAATAGTAGAGGGGCTGGTCCCAAATCTGCACACAGAAATAATATCATTTGAGACCGGAAGGTATGGCAGCATGTGCAGAATACCCCCGTTGAAGAGCAGAGGTTCAATAGGTACTCTGAGAGAACTCTGTCAACATCAGAGGCCTGATACTGTTCAACACGCTTCCACTAAATATAAGAGGCATAACTGGCCGACCCCTCACAATGTTCAAGAGAGAACTCAATAAGCACCTCCAAATGATACCTGATTAACCAGGCTGTGATTCATACGTCAGGCTGCGAGTAGCCGCATTCAACAGCCTGGTTGACCAATCCAGCAACGAGGAGGCCTGGTCGACGACCGGGCAGCGGGGACGCTAAGCCCAGAAAACACCTCAAGGTAGCCTTAAGGCAAGGCTAAAAGTTTTGTGAAGAAATGTTTGCACTGCAAGGTTGATATTCACTATGTCACCTATTTCAAACTCCCAGTTGATATTAGAGGCAGCAGCAATACAGTTGCTTTTACAAGTTTCATTGTGTAGCCTAAGGCTTATCTTCATTGTATCTAGAGGCGGTTTACCTGCTTGATGGGGTTCTGGGAGTTGTTCTACTTCTACTCTACTGGAAGTACTTGAGGAGTACTCTCTACTCCTCAAACTCTGACTTGTGAGAGTTTGGTCCACCAGGCTGTTGCTTGGAGCGGCCCACATACCCACCACAGCCAGGTTGGTCCAGCACTCCTTGGAGAAACCTATCTAGTTTCTCTTGAAGATGTCCACGGTTGTCCCAGCAATATTTCTTATGCTTGCCGGGAGAATGTTGAACAACCGCGGACCACTGATGTTTATACAGTGTTCTCTGTGCCTACGGCACCCCTGCTCTTCACTGGTTTTATTGTGCATTTTCTTTCGTATCATTCACTCCAGTATGTTATTATTTTACAGTGTAGATTTGGAACCTGGCCCTCTAGTATTTTCCATATGTATATTATTTGATATCTCTCTCGTCGACTTTCTAGTGAGTACATTTGGGGGCTTTGAGACGATCCCAATAATTTAGGTGCTTTATCGGGTCTATGTATGCCGTATATGTTCTCTGTACTCCCTCTATTTCTGCAATCTCTCCTGCTCTGAAGGGTAAAGTGAGTACTGAGCAGTACTCATGATGCGACAACACAAGTGATTTGAAGAGCACAACCATTGTGATGGGATCCCTGGATTTGAAAGTTCTCGTAATCCATCATTTTTCTGGCTGACGCAATATTTGCTTGGTTATGCTCCCTAAACATTAGGTCGTTAGACATCATTATTCCCAAATTCTTTACATGGTGCTTACCTACTATGGGCAAATTTGATTGTGTTATGTACCCTGTATTATGTTTAACCCCTTGTGTGGCTCCAGCTATTTAGCATTTGTCACCCACAGGCGCATACAAAAAAATAATTATTTTTCTTTTAAACCTGTTAATTTGTGTTCTCTGATCATGGGAAAAATAATAAAAATATCGTAAGTGGCATATATTGCCCGCTATAGGGCGGGAAGTCTGGCAAAAAACAGGCGCTGACTCAGCGTGCGTCCCAAGCGGTCTGTTGCTCGCCAGCTGTCAGGCAGGAGTGGCCACAAAGAGATAATTACCTAATTATTTCAATGTCTCTGATTGATTTTTCATAGTATTTTTGCTGTAATATTATTCAATAGTGTGTAGTGTGATATATTTATATAATAAAATGAGTGAATCATCGCTGTACTCAAAAATATAGTGTGCATATTGTTGATTCAATTATTATGTTCATCAAACAGTGAACAAATACTTTGTCGATTATTACACTATATACACAGGTTATATATAAATATCTGCATGTTTTGTTCACCATAACGTACCATTAAGTCGCTAATATGAGTCAAAAAGCAACGAGGAGTGACCGCCACACACCAGCCAGCCACTCACTCGCCCACATTCTCCTCCCACCATACTGTTTTTGCTTTTATTCACTATATACAGACGTTACATATAAGTATCTACATTCGTGTTCACCATAACGAACCACTAAGTTGGCATGCTGAGTGGCAGTGGCAACCAGTGGCAGCCCGCCTCTGGCTGCTACTTCCTCCCTCCCTCACCCACATTCTCCTCCCACAATACTGTTTTTTTTTATTCACTATATACAGATGTTATATGTAAGTATCTACATGTTTTGTTCACCACAACTGTACAACTAAGTTGATATAGTTAGTTCAGGCACTAAGAGACGTCGCTACACACAGTCAGGTGGCGGCTGCTTCCTTCACACATTCAAGGTCAGACGCACTAAAGTTTCACCCCAACAATACTGTTTGTGGTGTTATTACCCTATATACAACGTTTTAAACACTTTTATTATGTGTGATGTTAGTGCAACTGGCCTATAATTTTTTGCCAAGGCTTTACTCCCCCCCTTGTGCAACGGAGCTATATCTGCAGATTTAAGTGCTGCTGGTATGTCCCCTGTATCCAGGCTCTTTCTCCAAATTACGCTGAGTGCTCTCGCTACTGGTACTTTACATTTCTTTATGAATATTGAATTCCATGAGTCAGGCCCAGGAGCTGAGTGCATAGGCATATTGTCAATTTCTCTTTCAAAGTTTTCCGAGTTTGTGGTAATATCCGTTATATTATCTGCAGCTTGAATGTCATTCATAAAGAAGCTGTCTGGGTCATCAACTTTCATGTTGTTTATTGGTGTGCTAAACATAGCCTCATACTGGCGTCTTAGAATTTCACTAATCTCTTTGTTGTCCTCTGTGTACGTACCTTCATTTGTAATTAACGGTCCAATACTGGTAGAGGTTTTTGATTTTGTTTTGCGTATGTGAAAAAATATTTCGGATTTTTCCTTATCTCTTGTATAGCTTTCTGTTCCAATTCCATTTCCTCAGACTCATATGATCGCTTCAACGTTTGTTCTATTTCTTCGATCTCCCTGCTTAGGCTTATTTTTTTGCTTGTGATAGTTGTGTCTGCCGAAGCATTTCCGTTATTTTTTTCCTTCTCCTGTACAGTTGTCTGCGTTCTCTTTCTAGAGTGGTCCTCTTTCTGCCCCTCCTCACAGGCACGTGCTTCAAGCAGACCTTGTAAGCTTCAGCTGTCAGTTGAGCTATTCCCTGTGTGGGAGTTTTGTCGTTTATGACTGTCTCCCATTGAATGGTTGCAAGGTCTACATTTATTTTTTCCCAGTCGATCCTCTTATTGTTAAAATTGAATTGATTGAATATTCCTTCTCGCTTGTTGGGTCTCTTAGACCTACTACCATTATTTATGCTAGTTCGCACTTCAATGAGCTTATGGCTGAGTATGAAGTATCTGAGATTGTGATGTCTCTGATTAGTTCATCATTGTTTGTGAACTAATGATGAACTAGAAAACAAGTCTAGAAAACTAGAAAACAACAAAAACACACTAGAAAACAAGTCTAGTGTGTTTTCGTTCCTAGTTGGTTCTGTAATCTGTTGATTGAGCGAGAATTTGTCACAGAATCTCAAAAGTTCTCTGACCTGTGGTTGGTTATTTCCCGGGTCATTCCTGCTATGAATTGTGTTTGCCATTCTCCATCTTAGACTCGGTAAATTGAAATCTCCAAGGAAGATTAACTCTTTTGCTGGCCTGGCAAGCGACCTGGCACACACTGCAACGAAGGCTGAGCATTGGCCGTGAGCGCACAAACCACACTCAAATGTTTATACAGTGTGACCTCACTCGAGGCGAGGCGAGGCCGATTCGTTTCACTGCGGAATTCGTTCTACCCGTCAGCCCCAGGCTGTCCCTCCCCTTCATGTGAAAATAACAAAGGTCCTACATCCACTATCAACAAAACAAAAAATCACAGAAAATCTATTTATTATGTATTTATCATTTTGAACATGGCACATGATAGAACAATCAATTGTAAACAATTCCATATTAAAATCAAAACTATGTGACTGTTATTGGTGGCTGCAAATATGATGTAATGGCCAGGATTTCCATAAGCCAACTGTATCAGTCTACATAAATATTCATAAACAATTCATTTATTATGAAGTCTTCATTTTCACTATGGCATTTGATAGAACAATCACTTACAAACAATTTGGATTAAAAATTCTACATATATGAGCATTATTGAATCCAAAAAAGCAAAATCACATAATTTTCTCAACAAACTGAAGAGAGAGGAGGGGTGGTTGGCGGGCCGCCGGTGGTAGGGGAAGGAGGGAGGGTCAGGCCGGCCGCTGGTAGTCAGGTGCGGGAGGGGAGGGGGGGGGGGTTGTAGCATGTTGGCGGTATAGGAGTGAGGGGGGGAGGGTGGCAGCCAGACTGACAGGCCTTGGGCCAGACCAGGCCTCAGCCAGGCCTCAGGCCAGGCCTCAGGCCAGACCTCAGACCAGGCCTTGAACCCAGACCTCGACGAAACTCGACCCAATGTTGACTGCATAGAGGCTAGCCGCCTCCTTACCCCTCCCTCCCCCCCCCCCCCAATACATCCCCTCACCACTGACCCCACACATTATTATGAATTCTTCATTTTGACTACGGAATATGGTAGAGCGATGCAATTACAAGCCACTGAAATGGTAAAATTTTCTCTCCTAATTTTGTCAAAAGCAGCAAGTGAGCTAGTATCGAGGCAGGCAAGTGCTGCAGCAGTCAGCAGGCGTCTCTACTCACCCTCCTTCTCTGACGCCTTTCCATCCCCTAATACATCCTCTCAACACTGACACCACAATTTATTATAAATTGTTCATTTTGACTATGGAATATGATAGAGCTTTGTGTTGCAAACAACTGAAATGGTAACATTTTCTCAGCTAATTTGGTGAAAAGCAGACAGTGAGTGAACTATAGGTGGAGCATGGAGGCGCCAGCCACGTGTTGCCATTTAGATGATAACTCTGGCCAGAGCTCTCCACTGACACAACCTGCCTCCCCTGACACCACTATTACTCCATCTTCCCTGACAACTTCCCCACTGACACAACCTGCCTCCCCTGACACCACTATTACTCCATCTTCCCTGACAACTTCCCCACTGACACAACCTGCCTCCCCTGACACCACTATTACTCCATCTTCCCTGACAACTTCCACCACTGACACAACCTGCCTCCCCTGACACCACTATTACTCCATCTTCCCTGACAACTTCCACCACTGACACAACCAGCCTCCCCTGACACCACTATTACTCCAGCTTCCCTGACAACTTACACCACTGACACAACCTGCCTCCCCTGACACCACTATTACTCCAGCTTCCCTGACAACTTACACCACTGACAACCTGCCTTCCATGAGAATAACTTACACCACCTGCCCCCCCTAACAATAAACCCTAACTACTGACACCATTTGCCCCCCCTGACAACAACTCTCACCAATGACCCTTGATACCATTTTATCATCCTTCAACCATTTATCCCTAGAAACAATGGGTAAGCATAATAAAACACTCTATAACTGTTTACACTTTGGCGAATCATAGATGATGACAGCCACCTCCGACGCTCAGTCTCGGTGACTGCTTGGATGAACAATCCTCGCTTAATCAAACATTTGTATGTTCCACTGAACATTTAGTACCTAATTCAATTTGTTCGGATCTTCTGGGAATTCGCTAGAACGGGGTTCGTTAGTGAGGATGAACTGTACTCTTTTCAGCTTTCTAACCACAATTTTCATGCTACGTCATTCATTTTGCTATCAAACTGTTCACAATATATAGGGGCACATTTAAAACCAGTCCCATAATATTCGGACAATAAATGGGATTTTTAAAAATGCATTAATTGATGATGGCATTACCTTCATCAGGTACTCAGCGTGTTTTGGTTTTATGATGTCGAGACCCTCATCAGGCCGCGAAACCCCTGATATTATTAGTTGGTTTTTGTTAACCCTTGGGCTGCTCTCTTGCGATTTTAGCCTACAACATGTCTTATAAAAGTGTTCATTTGTGTTTTCTGATCATGGGAAAAATAGAAAATAATTGTTATATTTTGACCACAATAGGGTGAGGAAGTCTGGCAAACGTGAGGCGTTGACAGAGTAATCATCGGAGGCAGTCAGCTCCACCCGAGCTGTCAGGCGGTAGTTGCCACAAAAATATTATTACTTAATTATTTCAATGTCTTTGATTTTTTTTTTTTTTTTTTCGAGTAATATTATTCAATAGTGTGTAGTGTGATATATTTATATAATAAAATGTGATCCATCGCTATACTCAAAAAGTATTGTGAGCATATTAGTGATTCAATTACAGTGCATCCTCACTCTAACGAACCCTACTCTAAAGCATTCCCGGATAATCCGAACAAATTGCATTTGGCGCTAAATGTTCAGTAGAACATACAAAAATTCATTTGTGTTGTTCCACTGATGGTGATGGCCTAGGCCGGTATGGCAGGGCTGTGAGAGCTGTGTACTGTACACACTCTCCACATCGTTCACTTCAATATCCGTATCACTAGTATCAGACACCTGTCTTAGGTCTTTTTCCAGATTTGAGTTATCAAAATCCCTGGCATGCTCATCTTCAAGGAATATGCCCTGTATTTCAACATCAGAGAGTGTTTTCTCAAAAACATGGCCAACTAGAGACTGGGAGCTCAATATGGATACATACAAAATGGTTGCTACCTTGAATATGAGCCTGCCCACAACCGTGGGAAATGCTGGGAATTTTTTTCAAGCTGGCGAACACCTCAGGGATCCATCTTGTACCCAAGTTTTGAACCCTACAATATACCTACAAGTGCCTTAACCACTGTGATGCGCCGAGTTTATTGTGACATTCCCCGTGCACATGAAATCAAGTGTTCCCCAAAAAATGTTTTTTTAACTCTGAACATGTATGTCTATGTAAAAATAAATACAAAATTCCACTTACTTTGGCTGTGGGGACGTGGACAAGGTGCGCTGTGACGTCATCATGGCTGGTCGCCTGTACCAGAAACTCCCAGAAACAAGCGTGCAGGCCATTCAAGCATTGCGAGTTGCCACAAAATATTTTCAATTATTTGTTCTATGTATTTCCAATGCGGTTTTATTAGTTTTTTTATTGTATATGATGCATATTTTTGTTATTTACAATATGTATACAACAGAACGTTCATAATGTTCCATGGAACTGTGATACTGTGTGTCAGTAATGTATCCACAATGTTTATTGTTGCAATATTACTTGCTAAAAATTCACTAAGATTACAATATGTATAGTTTCACACACTAACACACTGTATTACACAATTAGTACTTCGGAAGTGAGTAATAATCAATGAAGTAGTCCATGGTACAAAGCGCAACTTCGCTCTCGTTGTACCAGGTACAGATAGATTTTCGCTGTTTCTTTGTTCTGTGTGCTTGCAAATAACGCACTCACGTACACCCTTGGCTTTAGTACTTGTAAGTGGTATGTAGCCAAGCTCGTAATGCGTAAGGAAGTCTTGAAAATATCGCTTTGTAAGGTTCCTGACTGGAAGATTCAGTCATTTATAGCAAGTGTCAGTCAATCTAGAAGAGATTCAGCCATTCTGGAAGAGATTCAGCTAATCTTGAAAATATCTATGGAAAACACCACCATGGAAACTGCTAACACTGTTCATCTATGCTACTTGTATCAGATGCATCATCACTGAACCCAGAAAATGATTCATCTATGTATCACCTATATAAATTGGAGATGGCATAAGTGGGCATGGGTGGCGTTTACAGCTACAACTGGATACGCTCGCTGTATCATCCTAATAGGTGCGGTATCACTTGCATCCGACCTTTGTGTTAGGTCCTTATTGCGCCTAGCTTCATCAATATCATGACCCTTATGTTCTTCAAGCTATAAGGTCTGAATTTCACCGACAGAGAGCGATCTTTCAACACTGCGTCAGACAGGTGTTTGGGAGCCAGAGGCGCGTGCACCACCCCATGGTTACTCACTCAATACTAACCCCAGCCAGCAGCCGTAGGACATTCTGGGAATTTTTTTTCAAAGAAAGCTGCCTCTCACTGGAGGTCCCAAGAGTTCATTTTGTATCCAACCTACCGCGAGCGTGTTTTGACCGTGTACAAAAAAAAAAAACTTTTGTCGGTGGGGACAGTTATTGGCAAAAAGCATTTGTCGTTTGGCACAGTGCAGTAATTACCTAAGTGTAATTACCTAAGTGTAGTTACAGGATGAGAGCTACGCTCGTGGTGTCCCGTCTTCCCAGCACTCTTTGTCATATAACGCTTTGAAACTACTGACGGTCTTGGCCTCCACCACCTTCTCACTTAACTTGTTCCAACCGTCTACCACTCTATTTGCGAAGGTGAATTTTCTTATATTTCTTCGGCATCTGTGTTTAGCTAGTTTAAATCTATGGCCTCTTGTTCTTGAAATTCCAGGTCTCAGGAAGTCTTCCCTGTCGATTTTATCAATTCCTGTAACTATTTTGTATGTAGTGATCATATCACCTCTTTTTCTTCTGTCTTCTAGTTTTGGCATATTTAATGCTTCTAACCTCTCCTCGTAGCTCTTGCCCTTCAGTTCTGGGAGCCACTTAGTAGCATGTCTTTGCACCTTTTCCAGTTTGTTGATGTGCTTCTTAAGATATGGGCACCACACAACAGCTGCATATTCTAGCTTTGGCCTAACAAAAGTCATGAACAATTTCTTTAGTATATCGCCATCCATGTATTTAAATGCAATTCTGAAGTTAGAAAGCATAGCATAGGCTCCTTGCACAATATTCTTTATGTGGTCCTCAGGTGATAGTTTTCTATCTAGAACCACTCCTAGATCTCTTTCTTTATCAGAATTCTTTAAAGATTTCTCACATAATATATAGGTTGTGTGGGGTCTATGTTCTCCTATTCCACATTCCATAACATGACATTTATTAACATTAAATTCCATTTGCCAAGTGGTGCTCCATATACTTATTTTGTCCAGGTCTTCTTGAAGGGCATGACAGTCATCTAAATTTCTTATCCTTCCTATTATCTTAGCATCATCAGCAAACATGTTCATATAATTCTGTATACCAACTGGTAGATCATTTATGTACACAATAAACATCACTGGTGCAAGAACTGAACCCTGTGGTACTCCACTTGTGACATTTCTCCATTCTGATACATTGCCTCTGATTACTGCCCTCATTTTTCTATCAGTCAGAAAATTTTTCATCCATGATAGAAGCTTACCTGTCACCCCTCCAATATTTTCCAGTTTCCAGAACAACCTCTTATGTGGAACTCTGTCGAAAGCCTTTTTTAGGTCCAGATAGATGCAGTCAACCCAACCATCTCTTTCCTGTAATATCTCTGTGGCTCGATCATAGAAACTGAGTAAATTCGATACACAGGATCTTCCAGATCGAAAACCATACTGTCTGTCTGATATTATATCATTTCTCTCTAGGTGTTCTACCCATTTAGTTTTGATTAGTTTTTCCAATACTTTCACTATTACACTTGTCAATGATACAGGTCTATAATTGAGGGGGTCTTCCCTGCTGCCACTTTTGTAGATTGGAACTATGTTAGCCTGTTTCCACCCGTCTGCTACGATTCCTGTACACAGGGATGCCTGAAAGATCAGGTGAAGTGGAATGCTGAGCTCAGATGCACATTCTCTCAGAACCCATGGTGAAACGCCATCTGGGCCAGCTGCTTTGTTCTTACCGAGCTCCTTGAGCATTTTTTCCACTTCGTCTCTAGACACCTCTATGTGTTCTATGTTGTTCTCTGGAATTCTTATTGTATCTGGTTCCCTAAAGATTTCATTTTGTACAAACACACTTTGGAACTTTTCGTTTAGTGTTTCACACATTTCCTTTTCATCTTCCGTGAATCTATTTCCCATTTTCAACCTCTGAATATTATCCTTTACCTGCAATTTGTTGTTTATGAATTTATAGAATAGACCTGGTTCTGTTTTACATTTGTCCGCAATCCCTTTTTCAAAATTTCTTTCTGCCTCTCTCCTCACTGCCGTGTAGTTGTTTCTCGCATCTTTGTATCGCTGGTATGTTTGGGGGTTCGGCCTCTTCCTGTATTGATTCCATTTTTGTGTCTTTCGGTCTCTAGCCCTCTCGCAATTTCTATTGAACCAATCCTGTTTCCTAGTTCTGCATCTCTGTTTTGGTATAAATTTTTTGTGCCTTTATCATATATTTCACAAAACTTGCCATACATCTCATTCACTTCCTTGCCTAGCATCAAGTCTGTCCAATTATACTCACTAAAAAAATTTCTAAGGTCACCATAATGTCCTCTCCTGAAGTCTGGTTTTTCAACTGCTTCAACCTCCTTATTTTCTTCCAGCTTATAACGCATTGCATACTTTATTCCCAAAAAGACATGGTCACTTTTACCCAAGGGAGGAAGGTACTGAATGTCAAATATCTCTTCCTCCTTCCTGGTAAATATCAAATCTAGCATGGAGGGAACGTCCCCTTCCCTCATCCTCGTAGCTTGTTTAACATGTTGATACAAGAATGTTTCCAGGATGAGGTCTACAAATTTACAGGTCCAAAAATCTTCTGTTTTAGCTTCATATGCTTCCCAGTCTATGGATTTCAAGTTGAAGTCACCGACTATCAACAGTCGTGATCTATCGTTATCCGCTCTCGCTATAATCTCTCTCATTATTGTTATAAGACCTTCACGTTTTCTATCTAGCTCCTCCTTTGACCATGTGCTGCTTGGCGGTGGACTATATGCATTTATCATCATTAGTTTATCATCCTCATAGCAGATCTCTAGTGCTATTATGTCAACTTCTTTTGGATTGGCAGTCCTTATTTCCTTCACCTTTAGGTGTTCTTTTACCAGCACAGCAACGCCACCGCCTTTCCTAATTTTTCTGTCCCGTCTCCAAATTGAGTAGCCCCTTGGGAATATGACCTCATTTAAAATTACATCTTCAAGTTTTGTCTCCGTGAGTGCAACAATGTCTGGTGTCTGCAGCTGTATTACATCACTTAACTCCAGTATCTTCGATCTCACTCCATCTATGTTGGTGTATGCAATCTTCAGGAACTTGTTCCCCCTCTCCTTATTCTTCACTCCCCCTCTCTCTATTGATTTTGTTGGTTTGCCTTTATGTACCACTTTACTGGTTTGCCTACCCCTATCACTTTGTAGAAAAAAGAATTTATTTCTTCTTCATTCCTGCTCTCATTTAAATGTTTTGCCTCGGCGAGGTTCAGTTTCAGCTTCTCTCTATCTTCTTTTGAAAGATCTCGTCTTAACGACCACCCTTTCCCATCCTCATCCCTTTGCAATTTTCTAGCATTCCTTAGTACTTCTTCCATCTGTTTGGCACCGTTTAGGGTGATCCTCAAAGGTCGATCTTTCCCTTTTACGTACCTGCCTATTCTCCTGTAGTCGCACACATTCTCTCTGTTTGTAAGACCTTCCACGAGGCCAACAATTTTATCTACTACTTTAGCTTCTTCTACAGCTCTTTCAGACCTAGATGTTATCGCCTTTTCTTTGCAGCCAAAAATGATCAGGGACTTACTCCGATCAACTGTGTTTTGCACCAACTTCGGGTTAGATGCCAATTCTTTCCTCACTTCTAGCCTAATGTTTGTTTTATCTTGGTTGCTGCAGTGTTTGACTTCCTTTACTGCTTCTTCTATTTTTTCCTTCTCCTTGGCCACTTGTGCATAAGTGAGTTGCATATCTTTCTTGCACTGTTCTATTCCCTGTGTAACTTCCTCCATCTGTGCTGACAAAAGCTGTTTCTCCTGTTGAATTTCCTTGCCTAACCTATTGTAGTCATTTATGTTTAAATTTACTTTAACTTCTTCCAAAGCTATTTTTAAGAGTTTATTTTCTTCTTCCATGGCTTTGCAATTTGTTTCCAATTGATTCTTATCCTTGCGCAAGTCTTTCACTAAACCCTCAAGACATAAAACTTTGCTATTCAAATGGTCATTACTTTCTTTCAATTTACTAATTATTTCTACATGAGAGTTCACTATAGTATCTAAATTTACCAACTTGTTATGTAGACTACTAATATCAATGCTTTCTTCATTGAATCCCTCAAAATCAAGCTCTGTTTTGTTTTTCCCCTTGCCAGTGGCCATCTTGAATGTTCTTCTCTGCACTGTAAACACTAGGGCAGTGGTTAAGTGGTTATGCGCACCCCTTGATCGAGCAAAATTAGGCGCTAATGCATTTCAGAGGGTTAATACACTCAACAAAACTGGTTAATAATACCATGACTAATACAATCAACATCACTGGGTAATGCCAATATGATGAATACACTCACCATCACTGGGTAATGAAAACACCAAGAATAACTCTTGTGTGGCTCCGGGCTATTTAGCATTTGTCACCCACAGGCGCATACCAAAAAAAAAAAAAAAAAATTTTTCTTCCTAACCTGTTAAGTCGTGTTCCCTGACCACGAGAACAAAAAAATCAATTGAACTTACCAACGACGTAATTGAGCCGACAAGATGGGCGATGACGTCATACCCTGCATGATCGCTCATGCACGGTGTGTCCCAGAGGCGTCACGCGCGGTTTTCAAGCAGCCAGAGTTGCCACGAATTTATTTTCGCGGCATTATTTACAGTGTCTAGGCCTATTTTATTAGCAATATTAGTCACTAATTGTGTTGCACATAATGTTACATCACAGTCATTGTCAATAAATGTTACATACATCGACTATACACATGCGCACACAAATGTTTTCCATTACGCCATTATATTATGTAATCACAATGTTCATTATTATATGTACACACAAGCATGCACTATGTACAGGTTTTTGCACTATTATTGCACATTTAGAATTCTTGGGAGAGTGGTAGTCGTTGAAGCAGTCGACAGCACACAATGGAACTGCACACGCTTCACACCATGTTTGCACCACTTTACGTTTCTGTACTTTCCTTTTGTTGTTTTACATACTAGGCATTCATGTTGGCCTATTGCACGCTTTCCAGCTGGTGGCAAATGTTTTAGTCTGTGTTGCTGAAAGGCCTCCATGTGAGCAAGCCTGGGTGTTACAGCATGCTGCAACACTGGGTTCATGATTGGTCTTTGCATGCCAGGGACATCTTTACCAAGCTTTGCTAATAACTGTGTTGCAAGTGTAAAAGCAAACGCACGGAAACTAGGTTTACGTCCAGTTTTCACCAGATACATATTATAGCAGTTCAACATGCTCATGTCAACATGATGGAAAAAATCTTTTTTCGTCCATTTC